>NC_137034.1:20570716-20673216 GCF_032717465.1 Coenobita brevimanus
CATTAATTGGGAAAACGTAAAAAAGAACTCGATTCAGATCAACAATATAACCTACTCAAGTCAAAATGAACCAAAACAAGGGGCAACATGCCTACCAACCCCAACCCCCCTGCCACCCCCAACACACCGCCGAGACAAAGATAGGTGGGAGGTAGCAGGACGTGAGGGACGCTACAACCCCTGACCTTGGGAAATGTGGCAACAGGCCTCGCCCCCACCACCCATCCGTGACCCTCCACCACGCGGCCAGAGCAGGGCGACAGCACCTCAGCAGGTGCAACGACGTCACCCCCCTACCTCCTCTCCAAGACTCCTCACCATGTGGACAGGTCAAGGCGGCAGAAACGGCCTGGGCCTTCCCAAGGTCTCGGATTCACCCGTCACAGCCTCTTCACCATGACAGCGCTTCTTGGCCTACTCCCCACGATGGTTCTCCACACCCTCGTGAAGGCAAAGCAGCATGGGTGATGACGGGACCCCATACAAGACAACACCTACACAGTGATAATCTGCACCATTATGCAGGTTACAACAGTACTGCTCCACCTGTGGTTATAGCCATGAGGAGTGAGGAGTGGGATAAGGTGGATGACTTGGTAATAGCTATCATGAAGAAATTAAGTTCAAATTTATTTGGGACGTCTGTTCCGCTGAAAATATCTCCACTGTTCCTAATTTTCGTCTAGGAGATTTCGATGGATTGAGATTGTATTAGAACGATATTCCATAGGGAGAATAGCTATTTGAGGGAGTACCAGGTCAGTGAGAAACCCCAGGTCATAGGTGAGGGGCAAGAAATAGATGGGAATGTGCACCAGGTCTCGGGAAAGTCAGGTCATAGGTGGGAGTGTAGTTCACATGACAATATTTAACTCAGGTCCAGTATCAAGCAGACGTTTGGCCAGTGAGAAATATAACAAGTTAGTAAATACTGTATAATACACAGAGGCCAAGATAGATATAGCCCTTCAAAACCATTTAGAACGAATAATTCAGAACCAAGATGGTTGAACAACAGATTAAAATCTCTCATAGACCAAAGGAAGGGAATATATAGAAAAGTAAAATGTGGAGAAGAACACTTAAGTAACCGGTATGCAATTTTAAATAGAGAAGTAAAGAGGGAGATACAGAAAGCAAAGAGAAGTTATCAAATTAAAGTTGCTAGTGAATTGAAAGAAAACCGCAAGCGTTTTTCTCAAATGTACTGTATGAAAAATAAAGATAGGATAGGACCACACAGAACAGAATCTGGTGACATTACCAGTGAAGATAAAGAAATGTGCTCCATCATAAGTAATTATTTTATATCAGTATTCGCCAAGGAAAATTTAGAAGTGGTCCCTCAAGCAGCAGATATTTATGACAATAATATGGGTAATATTCTTAGTAAAATAACCATTAATAAGGAGGATGTATTGAAAGAAATTAATAAGTTAAAACCTCAAAAATCGCCAGGTCCGGACGACATATATACAAAAAAAAAAGAATTGTGTCAGCCACTTTTATTATTTAATGACTCTTTAATTTCAGGAGAAGTTCCATAGGCATGGAAGACTGCAAACATAGTGCCCATTTTTAAAAAGGGTGATAAATCAGTTGCACTGAATTGTCATCCGATAAGTCTAACATCAATAGTAGGAAAAATGTTAGAGTCAATATTGGCAAATAAGATTAAAGAACACTTAGAAAGATTTAATGTTATAAATGAAAGTCAGCACAGATTCAGGCAAGGGCGATCCTGCCACACAAACTTGTCATTCTTCATGGAGGTCTATGAGGCAGTAGAGAGCAGTAAAGCTTACGATATTATTTATCTGTACTTTAGTAAAGCTTTTGATAGGGTCCCACATGAAAGGTTGGTTAGAAAGTTTGAGCACACAGTATAGATGGCAATATCTTAACCTTCTCAGGGTCACTAACGTGATTTGCGTTTCATGTGGATTGTTCTAAAGATGTTCAGTCACTCGAATCGCGTTCCTAAGCAGAAAAAACGCCGTCAAAAGAAAAGTTTTTGGCCGATTTGCATCAAATTTTGGTGCCTTCCAGTGTGTGCATCTCTTTTCTGAGGTAAGCATTTGGCAACACTGTCACTGCTCTGATGAGGCAATGCGTAGCAGAAATATCTCAGTATCTCACAAGCAGCCAGGCAGGAGAGTAGCACAGCAATCAGCGTCCCTTTAAACCCACCATTTTCCCCCTCCCACCCGAGGCAGAAGCCATTATTGAAATATTGTTATTGTACAGTGTTTTTGGCTATAATGTGAAGTGATTGTGTCTATGGAACATAGATATATTGTCTGTAAATCATTGGGGCCCGTTATCAGCTGTTAAGCCTACAGACAGGAAGAGTGGTTTGTTATAACGGGGTTTCCACTCTGCTTCACCTTGCCCATAAATGATGTGAGTATTTTGCCTTTATATAGCGAAGCCAATACTTATATTTGTGAAACATATAGTGCCTGGACTGGTGAAATAACTGACCTACCATAGCAGGCATTATGCACGCCATAGAGATATGCAACAGTCGCTAAGGAAACAGGCAGTCACGTACGCCATAGAGTTGGAAATAATAGACGAGGTTGGGATGGAATCATGTGATAGTGTTTTATATTGCGTATGGTTTAGTGTGAAATATACATATAAAATAGTGTACAGAGATATTTCATGCCTTGACTGACTTAGCTAAAACATAGCGCAAGTGTAAGAGAAGAAATATGCCACAGCCACATATACATACGTATGTCGTGCAGCAAATGTTCATGGAGAAATCTATTGTGTGCATCGCATGTGTTTTAGGCAAATGTATCGCAAGGAGAGAAGAAAATACACCATAGCCACAGACACATACACATACGCACACACACTCACCCACACCAACACCCACACACACACACACACACACACACTCACCCACACATGCTCACACATTACATAACTCCTCATCTTCAAGCTACTGCCAGCATCTCAACACCTCTGGAGGAAGTGAGTTATCCGCATTTTGTTGATTTGTATATTGACCTATTTCTATAGTTCAAAATTTTTTACACAAATAAGTAATGTTTTTTATATACACACATATGAGATGGAAGAAAGTTCAGCTTCAGTATCAGAACCTAGCAAAAAGACTAGTGGTCATGTCGAGTTTCTGACAGCTCTATCAAAAACCTTATGATTTTTTACGTGTATACTTTGAGTAAAAAAAGAAAATAATAAAACGTAACGAGCGAAAATATGTAGCTGTGAGTGAGGCAGGGAAAGAATGTTTTTTATCTCGCGTGTGGGTGAGGAGGAGTATTCTATGTTTGTCCTCTAATTACTGCAAAACTATTGGACGTATCGATTTCCGTAAGAACCATGATAAAGAGCAGTAAATTCTACGTATGTTCATTTGCAGAGTATAAGCCTTTGGGAGCATTTTCTGTTGGAAAAGGTGGAGGAACAGACTGTTTTGGTAAAGTTGAAAGCGCTCGGAGGAGTAATCTCACTTTGTTGGCCAATTACTCGAAAACTATTGGACGTATCGATTTCCTGTAAGAACCATGATAAAGAGCAGTAAATTCTACGTATTTACAAGACATAACAATTTAATATCTGTGATAAGAATTTGTTGTTACGGAGACGGGAATATTGCATATGCCGTGCTCACATCACGAAAGTGACATTTGGACATGAGTTCCCAGTCGTTTTTGGCGATTTACTAGAAAACTATGAGGCGTATCGAAACCATTTTTAGGTCATTAGAAAGGTCGTGAAATTCTGCATAATATTATGCAATAAAAACATAAAATGTGCGAGAAAAGTTCAGTATTAGAGCTCCTTGAGTTTTTTCAAAAACGGCTTTCAGTTTTTGGCTATTTTCTCGAAAACTACAAATCGTATCATAACCGGATTTCTCTCTTTAGAATGCTGATGAAATTCTCTATCAAAACTTCTAATAGCATTTTCCTGTATGATGGAAAACATTCGAATGGTGATGTTGGGAAGTGAACATGACATAGCGAAATGTTTATTCACAGCCGCCTAATGTTGTTTTATTCGTGTTTTCCTTTTTTTTTTTTTTTTGGTGCTTATCAGCTACAACAAACATCGACGAATAAGATGACATAGGTTTCATGGCAGTATATTGATGTTTGGGTGGTGAAAATAAGGAGAGAGTACGTGTTATTTGCCACGCGCGGGCAGCCGGGCCTGGCGGCCTCACAGAAAAAAGTCGTGCGCCAGAAAACTTACAGAAACTTATCGTGCACGAGAGGGTTAAAATGGATAGAATCCTGGCTGAAAGGACGAATGCAGAGAGTATTAATAAATGGAACTAAATCGGATTGGGGATTAGTAACAAGCAGTGTACCACAGGGTTCAGTACTTGGGCCCTTATTATTTATTATATGTATAAATGATCTAGACTTAGGAATCTCTAGCAAGATCAGAAAATTTGCTGACGATACAAAAATAGGGCGTATAATTAACTCGACTGACGATTACCAAAACTTACAAAAGGATCTTGATGTATTGTCCAAATGGTCTAAAACTTGGCAAATGGAATTAAACACTGAAAAACGTAAAGTACTTAAAGTAGGCAAGACCATTGGAGACACTAAATACAGCTTAGATAACAAAGAAATTAGCAAGTCGGAATGCGAGAGAGATCTAGGAATTATGGTTAGTAATGACCTCAAACCATGGCAACAGTGTATTAATGTGAGAAATAAAGCAAATAGGGTCCTAGGATTTATTTCGAGAAGTGTGAGCAATAGGTAATCAAATGTAATACTGTAACTTTATATAGCATTAGTAAGGCCACATTTAGACTACACAGTACAATTTTGGTGTCCTTACCATAGAATGGATATTAACCCACCACGTGCCGAGGATTTTTAGCCCTATGGGTCACCCCAGTGTCGGCCATTTTTTGACCATTTTTGGGGGGGCTAAAATGATAGATTTTGATGTGGACACAATGAAAAATGCTCACCGAGGCTCAGAAATGGGTTTTATTCAGTTCGGCACACTTGTATACAGGTATAGCCGCTCTCTCACGCTCACTATGTACGTGAGACAAAGCCGTTTTCTATGTAGGGTACACTCAGGTATTTATGCTTGGAAGATGTAGCAATGTTCAGTACACTTTTCTGATTACTTATTACTTCAGCATCTCTCACAATTTGCATGTCTTTCTTACTGTGAATGCATTATCTTACACTTACTTGAAGATAGGTACAACCTGACTTCATTATGTACAGCCCTGGCACTTACAAGAAGGTATTTACAACTTGACTTCACTATATAGTTCTTACTCTTACAAGAAAATAATTACAAATTACACTTACATGAAAATATTTACAAAATGCCTTCACTATGTACAGCACTGGGTAAGGCACACAGGCAGAGTGAGGCAGAGTGAGCGTGAGAGGGGGAGCGAGTGAGTGTATGGTCTTGACAGCCTGGGGAATGGTAGAGGAGCAGTTACCCTCTGCGCCTGCCAATTTTTACTTGCAAATCTTGAAAAATGCGGTCACAGTGAATTTGTTTATTTTAGACCATTTTAAAACAGCACTGGCACTGAGCACACAATTAAATCAGACTGTTTTAAAACGGCACTGGCACGAGACTGATTAACTCATTAGAAAATGTACAAAGAAGAACGACAAAAATGATGCATGATGTTCGGAACCTGTCATATGAAGACAGACTGAAAAGACTGAGTCTGCACTCACTAGAGAGGTGCAAAGTAAGAGGAGACTTAACTGAGGTGTTTAAGTGGATGAAGGGTATAAATATGGGAGATATTAGCAAGGTACTTAAAGTGAGCATACAGGATAGAACTAGAAGTAATGGTTTCAAACTAGAAAAATTCCCTTTCAATAAGGAAATAGGGAGAAACTGGTTTGGATAATAGAGTAGTAGATGAATGGAATAAGCTACCCAGTAAAGTAGTTGCTGCCTCTTCCATTGAGAGTTTCAGGCATAGGCTAGATAAGCATATGACAAATGAGGGGTGGGTATAGAAAAAAAATCTTAGAACCAATACTAATTCATACTTTTTCCTTTTTCTGGTTACACTATGATAGTCTCTATTCTCCTTTCACACTTTCCTATAAAATGTCCACACCAGCTTCACTATACTGCGTGGTGTTCTTTCTGGCTTTTTCCTGCCGGCTGCAGCTAGAGGGTCTGGAGGGCAGGGGAGATAAAATTGTCCTTATCTCATTCTAGTAGTTCAGTTACTCTTCTAGGAGCTGCCTAGCATGGGCCAACTGGCCTACTGCAGTTATCCTCTCTTCTTATGTTCTTATGTTCTCGTCACACCTCTACTCACCCCACCCTACATTCCCAGCCACCTCACTCACACTGGGACGCCTACACCCAACCCCGTTACAGGGAACCCCGATCCCGTGGGAAGCATGGCTGTTACATCTGCGGTGAATACAATAATCACCAATGACACTGTAGATCCAACCACAAAATACAGTGCAGAATATGCAACAAACTAGGCCATAAAAGCCGATTATGTATTACTACAGTACATAGGGGTGTGGCGAAGAAGGTCTACCTGACAGAGTATCATCTAACGTAAAGGATAAACTTGTAATAGAACATATTGATGCTCGGTCACTACAATCTAATTTAGACGAAATTAAACATTTAATTAAGGAACTAGAAACAGACTTTCTCTGTATGAGTGAAATGTGGTTACTTCCCCACACTCCTGATGTGCATGTTAATATACCTAATTATGATGTATTTCGATGTGATAATGGACGTGGCGCAGGAGTTTGCATATACACACACCAAGGTTTAAGCACAGAAAAAATTAACACAATAGTAACAAAAGAAACAGGCTTTGAGGACATTTGGATTACAATACAATGCAGAAAATTTCGTTCTGTCAAAATTGGTTGCATATATTGACATCCGAAAGTTCCTTCAATCTCTTCTGACTACATTGTTGACATTATGAGAGCCATTTCCTTGCATAAAAAAACTATGTTTGTCTTAGGTGATCTAAATGATAACATCATATCAGAAAACAGTAAAATATCTAATATTATAACAATCAACTGTCAGGTAATAAATAAACCCATGCACATCAATCCCACCTCTGCTACCCTCCTAGACATCATCATCACAAACAAACCTGAATTAGTTATTAACTCTGACGTTGTCTCCCATGCTATTGCTGACCATGATCTTGTTACTGTAACTGTAAATACTGTGTAAGTAAACCTAAGCAATCACCCACAAACCTTTTGAAACCTAAATTGTTTAATAACAAAATTTTCTGCTCACTTAACAGATGAAGCCCATAACTTGAAACATATACTTCAAATCAATAATATTAACAAACATGACAACATTTTTGCCTCGGTATTTACTAATAGTTTAGACAGCTGTGCTCCGATGATAACTAAAGAAATACGCTGACCCTTCGCCCCATGGATAAACAGTACGATTCACCATGCCATGAAGGACAGAGATAACGCACAGAGAGGTCTAAAGAAAGACCGATTTAATGTAGCTTTACATAATCAGTATAAAACATAAAAAAAGGAAGTAAAAGGTTATATCGATAATACTAAAAGTCAATTTTATCACACTAAACTATCAAAATGTAATGGTAATGCAGCTCCTACATGGAAAGCAGTTAAGGATATAATACCCCATAAAAAGAATTATTCCCCTACATGGGCATTTGACAATACTGTTAGTAAAGCAGATGAGTTTAATACATTGTTTTTACAAATGTTGGTGAAAAAAAAACACAAGAGCTATTAAGGACTGGTAACCCGCACATTCCTCATGACATAGAAACTGTTAATAGAACTAGTAACAGCATAAATAACTTCCGTTCCCAGCCTGTCGATCAAAGTATGGTTATATTAACAATCAAGCACTTGTATGAAACCAGTACTTTTGGCGCAGATAATATTTCACGAAAATTCATTTAGGACTCTCTATATGCAATCACATTATACTTAACTATAATAATAAATACCTCAATTGTCACTGGTCTTTTTCCCAATTTGTGGAAGCATGCCATTGTTACCATCCTTTATAAAGCTGGAGACAAAAATGATATCACTGATTATCGCCGTAACTCACTTCTACCAATCTTTTCCAATATTATCGAAAAAATTGTCTCTAATCATCTGGATTTTCTGGAAACCAACAAACTACTCTCTAATAACCAGCATGGCTTCCATCCAAAATTATCAACAGAAACAGCTCTCGCTGTAGTAACAGAAAAATTGATAGCAACATGGATAATAAACATATATTTCTCTTAACCCTATGTGATCTTTCCAAGACATTTGACAGCGTCAATCATAGCATCCTCCTTAAAATATTAAAGAAGGTAAATGTAGACATTTTTTGGTTTGATAACTACTTAGCAATCAGAAGACAGTTTGTATAAATAATACATTTTCCTCTAAATTAAATATGACATGTTGGGTCCCTCAGGACTCTACCTTAGGACCGATATTATTCAGTATATAATATGTAAATGATATGGAAGAACAGTTTAATAACTGTACCCTTGTTTAATATGCCGACGATACCCAGTTCCTTCACAATGGCTCAGTAAATGAAATTAATCAATTAATACTCAAAATGCAAGAAACTTTGAGTAAGGCCAGAATTTATTTCCTTCAAAACGGACTTCTGCTAAACACAAACAAGACACAATGCATCTTCATAGGTACGTGCCAGCTGATATCACAAATACCTGATGACATTACCATTCATTTTCATGACACCAAACTCCAACCAACTAACACAGTGAAAAACCTCGGTGTTTATATGGACAGGTACATGACTTCTGATAGTCACATAATTGATATAAGCAAGAGAGTAATGGGAGCTCTAAGGTTTATTAACCCCTTAACCGCGGGCTTGTTTTGCCTTTTCTTGTGGCTCCCGCGGGCATATTCGCGCTCCAACAGACTCCCTAAAATATTTACCAAAAATCAGTTATTAGTCCTAGAAAATTAAAATCATATATGCTTATGGCACATACCTTCAACTTTCTCCTGGGGTGTTTGTTGAGCCTTCGTCAAGTACCGTAGGACTTGTGGAGACCTCTGAAGTTGGGTAACAAAGTCTCCACTTTACATTTCCCGACAACCCGTAATATGATTACCACAGCCTGATATTATCACTAGAAACACTATTCTATGATTCCCAAATAGTTTGGAATCCATACCCCAAAAAAGAAAAAACACTGTGAAAGCAATGAAAATTACGAGGGCGTATGACCTTCCCACTTGATATCGTTCGCCGCTGGTGTTCTGTCATTTATTATTCATAAAAATACTCACAGTTTATATTTCTATTACTATATAACACATATCTATCTACAGTCTTTATCCATAAGTTTCCTTCAGTAATAGTAGCTTATTGTCATTGTAGGGATTCAGTTTCTCTTTCAGTAAAATACATAGCATTCACTTTCTCGTCCTGTATACTAGCACTGAGAGTGAATGTCACTTTCACCTTCACTCTCGTAATTCATAGTATTCATACATGCTAGAGTGAAACTTTCACTTTCATTACTCCTAGTATATATACTCATATTCTTATAATACTACTCATTTACATTTCTATTTACGTTCTCTATTTTATTTACATTATTTACATTTCTATTTTATTTACACTGTGTTATGCACTGTCAGTTGAAGTAACTTATAAAACTATTATCCACTGTTCACTTATATTTACATTCATTGCTTTCACTTGCTGTTTACACATTATTCACACATTATTTACAATTCCACATTTACTGTTTTACTCACCAGAAAGATCGTAGTCACTCTCTATCAATTGTCAGCCCTTTACCTCTTTCCACACGAGGTTTAGTAGGGGGTAGTGGTCACAGGGGCCCTTTGCATGGGGCTAAAAAGCGGCGGAAGTTAGCAGGAGCGAATCCGACGTACTTTCACCTTGAAAGACGATAGTAAACTGATAGTGGTGCGCCGGGGTGGCCTACCTAGGGAGAATGCATTACTGCCAATGTCAGCCTCTTGAGAGCTGCTAATATATAGCTATGAAATGACTGGCAGGAAATCTAGACAATACATTATAAATTAGGTGGTTCCAGGTGAATGTAAATATCACTTAGGCTTCTCCCTTCCCTCCTTATATATATTTCTATTACGAAAATAGATTATACAGCATATTTCAAGGGGAAATAAACAGCGAAAATTGGCGAATGAGTGCACGTGAGGTGTTGTCAGGTGATAATTAGCCAATGCCAGGTGTATGACACTTATCATTTACCTTATTTCTTTTTGGTATACATTATTTGGTATAAGAATAGGGCATATCGCTTCTTTCAATGGATGAAATCAATGGAAAATTCCAGGGAAGATTTACTTAGCGTAGAGTACAGTGTGGTGGCCTTCAATAATTAGGTAGTTCCAGGTGAATGTAAATATCACTTAGGCTTCTCCCTTCCTTTCTTATATATATTTTTATTACGAGAATTGATTAAACTGCATATTTCAAGGGGAAATAAACAGCGAAAATTAGTGAATGAGTGCATGTGAGGTGTTGTCAGGTGATAATTACCCAATTCCAGGTGTATGGCACTCTCACTTACCTTATTTCTTTTTGGTATATATTAGTTGGTATAAGAATAGGGCATAGGGCTTATTTCAATGGATGAAATCAGTGGAAAATTCCAGGGAAGATTTACTTAGCATAGCACGGCCGGGCAGGCGAGAGGATAGGGTAATGGAGGGGAGGTAGGGAGTGGAGTCAAGAATGGGGAGAAATGGCTAAATTGTCAACAATGGATGGGAGTACAGATGAGATTAGAGTGCTGACTAGTGTTGGACATTGGCAGTACTGATAGATGATACAAGCCACCACTTGAAAGCCCAGGCGAATTCAAAATAACACAGAATCGTAAAAGTGACACCCCGCAGTATGATCCCTTGCTCCCAAGCATCATGAAAATGACACCCCCCAGTTAACCCGCCCCGTCCCGACCACTTTCTCACCACTGGTACCCCCCAATCCCGACCATTTTTGGACCCAAATTTTTTTTGCTAAAACTTTCGCTTTTGGTCAGAAACAATGGTCAGTCATGAAGAAATTGTTCCCCGGGGTCCATAATTGCCCTAAACAGGTATGCCTTGGTCACACCTGGCACCGTGTTCTCTGTAGGTGGTCTGAGCCTCTAACGTTTTCTATGGTATTATAAGTCTGGGAAACCAATGAAAATAAGTAGATATGTATTTATTACAAACATAAAAACATGTGATAAAAGAGTAAATTGGATTTTAAACAAAAATAGAGCTAAAATAAGCATTGTACCATCGTGCGAAACGAGCAAAATCAGGAAGACTGGTCACGATGAATCGCTAACATTCCAGAATCATGATACATATCATTTTTTCTACTTACATAATACATCTACAATAACATTATACCATTTTACATTTTATTGAACTGTTTTTACGTATTCACAGGCCTTTCGATAACATTTAGCGTAATGTTAGCTCTTATTTACGTAGTGAGTGAACTCGCTGTGACTGTTGTTTCAACTCGTTTTGTGTTTTTTCTACTTACATAATACTTTCCTAATAACATTATACACTTTTCAACTTTAGAGAACTGTTTTGAGACAGTTTCAGGCCTTACGTAAATATTTAGCGTAATAGTAGCACATAATAACACTGACGGTGAAGTCACTATGACTACTATTTCAACTTACAACCTATTTTTGTACTTATATAATAATTCTCCACTAACATTGCACATGTTTACACTTGATATAATTGATATCACATAATTTCAGACCTTACGATTCTACTGAGAGTCATATTATCGCGTACTTACACAGTGAGTGTTATCGCGATATCATTTGTTTCATCTTACACTAGTATTCAACTTATAACTTAACTTACTACTAACATTACAACCTTTTCCACTTTATATAATTCCTATCACATACTTACTGACCAGAATGTTCTACTGAGCGTAATATTTTCGCAGATTTACACAGTGGGTGTACTCGTGACATCAATTATTACAACTTACACTATTTTTCAACTTATACGTTTTATTCATGCTAACATTACACCCGTTTCCACTTTATATTCTTGCTATCACATATTTACTGACCAGAGTGTTATACTGAGCGTCATATTTTCGCAGATTTATACAGTGGGTGTAGTTTTCATATCACTTCGTTCAATTTACACTATTTCTCAACTTATACATTACTTTCCTGCAAACATTACACCCGTTTCAAGTTTATATAAGACTTAGCACATACTGACTGGCCTTACCATTATACTGAGCGTCATATCGCCATCCCACACAGTTTCAGTAGTGTAGGAAGTTATGGTACTCTCTGAAACATGGCTGAAGGCACAACACAACATTGGTGGTGGTGGGGGAGGTGGAGAGCGGCGCCTTTCATCACTCGCACTTCTCTTCCCTCTCCCTTTTCCTTTACCCTTTCCCTTCCCTTTCCTTCCTTTCCCCACATCCTGGGGCTGTGTGCAGGAAGTTTGGGAATATTGTGTGGCGAAAGACGTGCTGGGGAGTGGCTCCACCTCCTCTCCCCTAGGCCTACGTGCACCACGTGCTCGTGCTGCCTCCATCACACCACTTTCCCTTTCACCCCGCACTCCCGCCACACCACTTTCCCTTTCACCCCTCGCTCCCGCCACACCACTTTCCCTTTCACCCCGCACTCCCACCACACCACTTTCGCCTTCCCCAGACAAAACACTAGGCCATACTTTATTTGCCTTCTCGCCCCACCTTCTGATCCTCGGGGTGAGATTTTTTCCTTCCCCAACCATGAGGCAACATCACGTCCTAAGCTGCCGTCATCGTCATCGTCCTCATCCTCGTCCTCATCAGAATCTCTCTCTAGGGGATGGAGAGAGGTCCATGCAGGTGTTTTGGGTGCAGGCTGGCCTTCCCTTGCCTTACGATACGTGACATACCGCTTTTTCCGGGGCAAAGGGACCTCCTCATCACTGCTTGTTATTTCCTCCTCAGGCTGCACATAATCTCGATCCACCACATCATCATCAAGTGGAGAATCACTATCTCCAGTAAAGGCATCCAGGGCGGATTGTATTTCGTCGTCTGAGAGACCTTTACGTGCCATGTCTGACCTGGGTCCCTGCTAACAGGTGAGTGACCGACACAAGGGCGAGCGCAGGTCACGCGGGGTCTGGGACGCTGCCCGCCTGGCGGCAGGTAGGGGAGGCTTGGGTAGGTGGGCGAATCGAAAATCTCGCGCGAATTTTGAAAATTGTGGAAATAATGAACCTTGCAATTGCAGAACGTTGAAGTGCGTCAACAGGATTGGCAGTGATAAAACGTGAGGACGTGGAAGTACGTCGACGGGACGCCGTGGGTTAAGGGGTTAATAAAATAAAACACTATTTTGATAAAAATACTCATGTAATTATAATCAAATCTCTGGCATTAAGTCACTTAAACTATTGTAACATTATATGGGGTAGAACCAATACCACTTTGACGTAAAAGTACAAAAACTACAAAACTTTGCTGCCAAAGTTGCAGACGGAAGAGCCAGGAAGTATGATCATGTTACCCCCATTCTTAGAGAACTTCAATGGCTAACTGTAGGTAAACTAACAACACTTAATCTAGCATTTACTATATTTTAAAAATTACATAATCTCCTCCCAGGGCACATCCTGTCCCTCCCAGCCGTTAACAATAATCTGCAGGACAACCAGGCAATGAAGTAATTTATATGTTCCAAAAATTAACACAGACACAGGGACCAGATCACTTTCAGTAGCAGGTCCTGAACTATGGAATGAACTGCCATCATATATTAAAGAGTCTTACAACCTATATATACTATATATAAAGCAAAACTAAAAGACCACCTACTAAGCAAAACTTATTTGTACGGCCTCACAACTAACACAAGAACAACTCTTCCTCAAAGTACTGTTGTCTTAAACCATTTACTATGTGCAGTATGTACTGTATTATTATATTTGCTGTTAGCATGTAAGAACACTGTAAGAATAACCACTTTATGTGGAAATAAAGGTTTTTATTTATAATTTAATTTAATTCTCTCTCTCTCTCTCTCTCTCTCTCTCTCTCTCTCTCTCTCTCTCTCTCTCTCTCTCTCTCTCTCTCTCTCTCTCTCTCTCTCTCTCTCTCTCTCTCTCTCTCTCTCTCTCTCTCTCTCTCTCTCTCTCTCTCCCTCTCTCTCTCTCTCTCTCTCTCTCTCTCTCTCTCTCTCTCTCTCTCTCTCTCTCTCTCTCTCTCTCTCTCTCTCTCATACTTCACCACTTACTGCCACTCCTCCCTACACCTTCTCACCTCCTGAATCTCCCTTGTCAGCATATACCTCTTCCTCTCATCTCTTTCCCTCTCCTCTTTCCTCTTGCTCCCTTTCCCTCTCTTTTATTTCACCAGATTCCTCTCTCTCTCTCTCTCTCTCTCTCTCTCTCTCTCACACACACACACACACACACACATACACACACACACACACACACACACACACACACACCAAAGTAAATACACTCACATAATGCATCAGACAATCAACACATCATGCAAACATCCATAGAAGACAAAGCCAACAATGATACATAACAGAGACGCAGAAGATGTTTAAAAAGCTCTGAAATTATCACCAGAAAGAGAGAGAAATAGCATGTGGTGGATAGGTAGGTAGGTAGGAAGTTAGATAGGTGGGTAGGTAGGTAGGTGAGCACAGAAGGCAGGAAGGAAGGTGTGTAGAGTACCAAGAACATACTAAAATATGAAAGCAAACATTTGTGAACATTCTCAGGAGGGAAGTAAAAATGTGATTTACATCAATTAATACTCTATTTACTTGAGACAGTAACAGGTTTGATTTTTTTTACCTCCTCGTGCACTGTGACTCAACATGAGTCAAAACGGTTTTAGTCCGAAGAGGAACTGATGACTCATTATGAGGCACCTGTAGTGGCGGTCTGAAGAGATGCCGATTAGGCAATTCTGGACAAAAATATTCACCAAAACTTGTTTTAGCATGAAATGCATCAATATTTGGTGCATCATAGGGAAGGGAATTTATTTCCAGGCCAACACTCTCAAGTAGTTGGCATTCTCTCGGTTTTTTGTTCATAGGGGGAGGGGGTGCATGCACGATTTTTTGTGATTTACTTGAAAACTATTGGTCATATCAGAATCCCACCAATACCACGTGAAAGCCCATGAATTTCTGCATCTAGACAATTGCTTACCTCTTGCATCATGCAGGCAAAGTTTTGTGTTACAGTGTAGGGCACTTATTTTCATTGTTGATATTATTATTCACACCTCATTTCGGTACTTTCACAGTACTTTTACTCCTCAATTTTGTGTTTTTATTAGCTTATCGTATAGTATAAAGGTCAGGGAAGATGATGGTGTACAGTTTATACCAGTATAGCCAATTTCTGGGACAAATAAAATATGTGGGAATGTTTCCCTTTGTGCATGAGTCCAGCCTGCTCTCATGGCATTGTCTCTGATCATGTCACACACACTTACAGAAAACTTACAGTGCATGAGGGTGTTTATGAACTCCAGATATGTAAATAAGACAGGGAAATGAGGTTTACAGGGTATGCAAGGTGGGTAGTGCACATGCTTGTTGGTGGTGCTGGTGGGGGAAGGAGAGAGGTGACCCTGACAAGGCAGAGAAGCCAGTGATCCCATGATGCTCAGTGTGAGCTGATGTTGCTCCGTCTCTCAACATACCTGCTATTTCCTAGGGATTTAGAGCTTTTATCTCGTTCTCACTTTCCGGGTTCTTGAATCCTGATGTAATTATGGAGGAAACTGATGTTACGGTATACCTCAGTACTTTAGCTTAATGATGTAAGGAGTTTTTCCTTTGTGTTATCTTGAAATTCTAGAAACCCGAAAAAAAAATTGAAAGTAACTCAAAGCCTTCCTGTTGTGTGATCCCATCCACATTAATCCATATTCAATGGCTCCCCCTTCTTTTTCTGGGCTTTTGATATACTGTATATCTACCTATCTCTCGGTCTATATATATATATATATATATATATATATATATATATATATATATATATATTGTTGTGACCCAGAAAGGTATTGTACAACACACCACTAAGCAATGGGATGCTTTCAAAGCTAATATTCTGCTAGATGGCTCCACAATTAGGACAAACACATTCCCCACGCTGTTTAAAAGGCATATTTTTCTTTTAAATAACTACACTGTTGTGTGAAGCTGTGAATTATGGTAATGTCATAACCCGTAATAAAAATAATACAAATAGAACACGTACATAAAACGTAGCGTGAATTGTTTATATTTATCATAAGCGGAAATTAAAATATCATTGATGGCATGTGATGGCAACCAGCTCTTTCAGTGGCCCTATATTCTTTAATTTCTGCTACATTTACTGCAAGTTAGGTTCTTATTACATAGTTTCTTCATTCATTCATTCATTCATTGCCAGACGCCATGTATCCCAAACGGGGTGGCCAAGGGCTTAGAGTTAATTGTTTTACAGGGAGGGGCACTAATCCTCCACCAACCCCACTCGACACGTAGGGATGCCAACAGCATCTGGTGTTCCCAGGCGGTCACCCATCCAAGTACTAACCAGACCACATAGTTTCTTCAGACTGCAAATTACAGTTAGTGGGTATCCTGACTCATTCAGTCTCTATGTGGACTGAAATTTAATGTTGAGCAAATACCGATACTCAACCTTCTGCTTGCTCCCTTCACGCATGTACACCGCAAGACAGTCCCGTGTTTATTTTTTATTTTTTTCATCTGAGATTTGTTCTCAAAACAAAAGCACGAGGACTAATGCTTACAATAATACAATTTAGACTACTTGCAAGTGGTCTGGTTAGGTTAGATGAAAGTACTGTAATTGCTTTGAAGGACCTGAGGGGGCAACACGGGACTATCTTGTGGTGCGCATGCTTGAAGGGAGTGAGGAAAATGTTAAGTCTCAGTATTTACTTAACATTAAATTTCTGCCCACACAAAGACTGAATGAGTCAAAATACCCACTAGGTGTAATTTATAGTCTGAACAAACAATGTATTAAGAACCTAACTTGCACTAAATGTAGAAGAAATTATATAATTTAGGGCCACTGAAAGGGCGGGTTGCCAACACATGCCATCAATGATATTTTAATTTCCGTTTATAATAAATGTAAACAATTCACGCTACGTTATATATACGTGTTCTATTTGTATTATTTATATTATGATATCTGACATTACTGTGATTCACAGTTTCACACAACAGTGTAGGCATTTAACAAAGAAAAATATGCTTTTTAAACTGCGGGAGGGAATGTGTTTGTCCTAATCGTGGAGCCATCTAGCGGAATACTAGGCTTTTCAGAAGCACAACACTGACCGTGACAACTAGCACCTTCCGAGTCGTAAACGAGGACTGAATTAGGGAAATAATGATCACAAGGGGGAGGGGACGGATAATTACAATAGAAGGTAATGCATATACTGTAGAAAAATCAATAAACTGTGGAGGTTCACAAAATGGGGATGACGGATGTGATAACTATTAAGCACTCTTTTACTCCAGTGTTAAAACCAATGGGCAGTTGGCAAAGAAATAAAGAAAAAAACTCCAATATCAGCACTGGGATTTCACAGGATAATGGTTACTCCAATATCATAACACTGAGGAATAACACTTTGGGATGACACCAAGTCACAGGGTAAAATAAAATACTGGGAAAAACTTTGGGGATAATGCACTGATAGTAAAATGTTACAATGGGGGGAAAAGCCAGACAGTTACTTACATTAGTGGTTGATAATATCCAAAACTCAGAGCACTGGGGATCAACTGCTCAAAACCAACCCTAACCATAGATAGGAAGACATCCCTTCTGACCTCGGGATAGGAAGACCTGTGCCAGGTGGATACACTGAAGGAAAAATATATATATATATATATATATATATATATATATATATATATATATATATATATATATATATATATATATATATATATATACACACACAAAGATGTTTTATTCAAAACTAATGCAGCTGAAATACAAATATAACTCCCGTGGAGACCAGATGACTAGGAATTAATAAAACTAAGCTAAAAATAAGTACATTTATAAGTTACTTGAAAAAAAAAATAGTGAAGGAAAAAAGTAGTACTGACTTATTCTCTTCCTGAGATGCACATACATGGAGTTGATCAAAAAAAATTCGTGAACCTATATATCTAATACCTAAATGTCACACAGTCATCCTGCCAACCCAGGGTTCCACAGAAAAGTGAGTGCCTGGCATAAATGGAAACTGGTACTAAATATATATGCCGCAACCCTCAAAGCACTCAATCAGTGTGTTAGGCTTCTGTTGTGAGTCCTTGTGTGGTGTAATGACGGCAGTTACACCACCACTAGGGTCACTGGTACACTCAATCAGTGTCACATCACCCACGCTAACTAACATCACAAGTTTCTATGTCACTTTGGGGTTCCAGTATGGTGTCAACAGTCCTGTTGAACTCCTCCGACTTCAGATACTCTGCCAGCTCTTCATCTGACAGGTATCTTGTTCGTTTAGGGCCCATGACTACACCTGTAAATAACAATTCCCAATTACCCATTATTCTGGCCACCATTGATCCCTAAAACCACCCCATTATGGGATCACTGCTACAGTACGTCCATTTCCCATCACCCACAATAACAATCAAGGGTTTCTGTGTCATTCAGTTGTTCTAATGTGATGTCAACAGTCCTCTTGAAATACTCCAGCTTCAGAATATTCTTTCAGCTCTGCGTGGGACGGCTACCTAGCTCATTTTGCCTCCATTACCTACACAAATACACTAAAAGAAAAAAGAAAACCATACGTATTACTTTATACTGCATATAGTGGGACATGTTACACACATGTACATGGTCATATTGTGCTTAAAACACTCAAAATGTGCATTCAAGTCTTCGACCTTGACCAGAATGGTCCTACTCTTTCTTTTTTATTTTTTTATTTTTTTACAAAAATTATACGTTAGAGGAAGACATGTGCCAATTGGATACACAGGTTGACAGAGAAATGACAATGGCGGGAACTTGACCCAGTGGGCAGAAAGAGCACAGGCTGGCTCAGGACTGCTTGGTATAAAGAAAAAGTTGCCCAGTACCCATTATTCTGGACACCTTTAACCTCGAAACTTAAACGCACCCTGGCCGTGTATCCATATGGCACAGGTCTTCCTATCTGGGGCTAATGAAGGTGGGGAGAGGGGGAGGCAGAGGTACAGTATGGAGGTCCGATTCAGCCTGGGGCGGTGGAGGAACTCCATTGCCATTTTTTTTTTTTTAATGGCCATCACCCACAATGATGGGCATTAGGCCAAACTTTTTAGCCTCACAGTAATAAATCACTCCTGCACTGCATGAGACAGCCAACCTAGGGAGCCAAGCATGGAGGGAGCATGAGGTAGAATGCTCTCACATCGGGCTAGATGCACCTCCTTCCCACTGACAAACATCACTGGTCTGATTGCCTCTCCCTGGTCGGCAGCCAGGAGCAGATCATAGAGGTTGGAGTAGATGGTAGCTCAGAGCTGGTACGACTGGGTGTGGGCGTTGAGGGATGGGAGGTGTCAGTAGAAGGATACGTCTAGCCAGTCATTGTAGTCCATGATGGGAGGGCGAGATTGGGTGTCCTCCACTACCTGAGGAGGGGAGGACTCAATGACCTCCTCGGCCAAGGAATTGGTCGAAGCTGCCTTGGCCATGGAGATAGTGTCAGAGGAGTCCTGCCCTTTCTCAGTGTCTGATGGCGGATGGTGTACCTTGGCTGTGGTCTGAGCCTTGTCCATTTCTGGAGCCGGGTCGGTGATCAGGGTGGCAGTCTGCCTGTTGAGAGGGGCATCCAGTCATAACTTTTTCCGTGGTATTGTGCCGTGGGCAGCAGGTTGCAGCTGCTGGGCCCGGTGCTCCTGTCGGCGAAGAACTGAATGTACTATTGGCCACAGAAGTTTCGTTCCTCTCATTGTGGGCGATTTGATGAATGTGGCAACGTTGCATTCTCTCCCTCTACACCCCCTCCCTCCACCCGTCTCCCCAGATAGCTTCTGAGTTTATGAACCGCGTTGTGAAGCACCTGAACGTCCGAGTTTACTGCATGTTACTCGATATGATGGGCATGATATATTATGCCTGTTGCTAATGAAAATTTGCGAGTTTCATGACTGTATTCATTTTTGCAGGAGTTATTAGAATGTATAAATGTGTCATGCCACTTGTACCAAATCACAGTAGTACTACCAAATACTAAAGCATCTGGCGTTACTTCCGACATTCTTCCAGTGTTATTAATGACTACACTCTTATAATCTGCTTAGACCGACCAGTGCTACGAACAAGTTAAGGAAATTTTTTTTTTTCTCATATATTCATTCATTTATGAATTCATAAATATCGAAAGAGTGAGAACAACAGATTTAAAATAGAAATTAAGAATACACACAAGTCTGTCAAAGTGATAAACACATTAGAAACTGGCAACATCCAAGGGTGAACATACTAGATGAAGTAATATTGTAATAAAAATTAAAGAAGATTACCCGACAGAACACTGACAACCAGATAATTAGATTGTGTCGATAATATAGGTGATATGGCAGCCCTATCACAATCTAGGGCTCAGCCATAAAATCCCTCGTTACGACAGTAAAATCGGTGTAATCTTTTACCTTTCTTCCATCTTGCGTTTCTCTGTAATACCAGTATCCACTAGAATAAGACCACTGATGAGGAGGGATCCAGTAATGAAGACATTATGTGAACGGATGTGTCACTCAGAACGCATGTATGAAAAATAAAGAAACGGCATCAGAAGTGTGACTGTAAAAAAGCATAATAATACGGCGCCGTCTAACAGGGGTGGAGGATGAAAAGGCTCACATAGGAAATGATGAAAGGCAAATAAAAAGTGAACACTGATGAGTATGAAATACTCTACAGACAAAAGAAGAGACTGAGCGACGACAATAACATGTCGAAGGACAAGGATAGACGAGGAAAGGCAAGGTGAGAAGGCGAAGGATAGGAAGACTGAAACCAAGTATATAAATGATGTATGAGTAAATATTTGTCGGTAGTAATAGTCATTCTATTTGTAATATATATTACTGTATGCAGTTTGACAAAAGGAAAGGCAAGGTGAGAAGGCGATGGATAGGGAGACGGAAACCAGGTATATAAAATAATGATATATTGGGAAGTATCATCAAGTAAGTAAACATCGTTAACTCTGAATTATTTCATCATATTTATATATTTTTCCGTAGTAGTATCATTATATCTATAATATATATTACTGTATACTGTTTAAACAAATAATACACACCATTAAGCATATATATATATATATATATATATATATATATATATATATATATATATATATATATATAGAGAGAGAGAGAGAGAGAGAGAGAGAGAGAGAGAGGGGGGGGGAAGGAAGAATTCAAATTGTAAATTGCGAATTCTCCGAACCATCTGCAAGGAAGGCGTTTATCCACCCTCTTCCTCCCCCTCCCCTCCCTCCAGGATTTACTCCTCAGAATCCGAGGTGTTCTGATATCTCATGGCACGGTTTTGTTCTCATAACCCGTTGCACCACCGCCAGGAAATGACAACCTTAAGCAATGGATCCACCTCAAGACAAGTTAGCAAAGCGTGGCCAAATTATTGGCATGAAGGAAGCAGGCCACACTGTAACAGAGATAGCAGCACACCTCGGTTTATCTAAGCCAACTGTGCGACGGTGGATTCAAAGATGGGAGGAATCTGCCTGTCTACTAGATCGCCCTAGGTGTGGAGCACCGAGAAAAACCGCCCCTCAAGAGGACAGACAAATAATTAGCGAAGTTGAAAACGATCCTTTCACCAACGCAGTTGCTATCCAGGAAAGGGTGCATATGCATGTGTCTGCAGAAACTGTTAGGAGGCGACTTCACGAAACAGGACATCATCACCGAACTCCTGCAGTGAAAGGGCTACTTGACGATAGACATCGTGAGGCCAGGCTTCGCTTTGCTCACCAGCATGTTGACAAAGATTTATCATTCTGGGGCCGAGTTATCTTCTCAGATGAGAAGTCATTTTCTCCGTCAACCCATGGCCGACTTCACTGTTGGAGGGTAAACGGCACTAGGTATAACAGGCGCAACATCTACGAGGTGGCCAGAAGTGGCCCTGTGACGGCCAATGTGTGGGGTTGGATACACCTCTATGGAATTGGAGAAATGGCAGAAATAGACGGGAGGTTCAACTCTGAAAAATACATAGAGATCCTGGAAGAGGTAATGCTGCCTAGTGTACGAAGTTTTGCCCTGCCTTATCCTGAGCAGATCATCTATATGCAGGTGCATGTGTGTTTGTTGTTTATAGTAAATATATATGCCATATACTATTAGTAACTTTTACAACTAAACACTTTTTCATGATTAAAAATAAGTGCATCGGGGTCCTATTCATATGAACTGTCTCATCGTAATTTCAAGACCAGTTTGACAACCATTTGGGTATTTAATGGCTCTTACTAAATTCATTATACTAAACGATAGATGATTTTTTACTGGAATTAGTCTTAATCATTGCCTACAAGCAGTAGGAATGAACTTTACCGGTCACGTGTGAACACTGTAAGACAATCGTTAACCTGTCCTGTTTTCTCTCCATTCCTAGGATAATTCGCCCATCCACACAGCGAGAATTGTCAGATGCTGGTTTGAGGAGCAACGACATCTAGAGCTTCTGGAATGGCCTAGCAGGGGATGTGACCTCAACCCTATAGAAAATGTATGGGGAAGCATTGTTAATTCATGGGTGCCTGGCCAGGAGAGAACCTCCCGCCAGTTACTGGATCACAGCAGGGCTGAATGGGAGACATTCAGACGCAATGCACACATCATATATAATGATGTTTCATCTATGCCACAGCGATTGCAAGAGGTAATAGAATGCGATGGAGGGTGGACTAAATATTAGATTTAATTTTGAACAGGTTGAAACTTTTATTGTAACCATGTTTGGTTACCTGACTGTATCAATATCATTTAAGTTTATTTATTTACTGGGTGGGAGAAGTTAAGGATTGTCCTGTGAATATATGAAATGAAATGCATGACCTTTTACACATGTATGAACGTGCGTAAATAACCAAAGGTATCGGGTCAAAATTGGAAACAATATACATATGTTTTCTTTTAAGGTTCTCCTTGCAGGGAAAATGTCACTTCATGTTGTAATAACTATAAAATAAACACTATGTATTACATATTTTTCCTTATTACAATGACATGTAGCTTAGTGACGATGATTCACTGGTTTTCATGCACGATGCGTGCCATATTATGTTAACTGTAATACATAACAATAATCTTCCATAATACAGTATATTTGGGAAAATAAAATGTTTATCTACATTTGTTTCATAAACATAGTCATTTGTCATGAGCTGCCTCTGACTTGGTTACCGGATAATTTTATAGTTTTTCTCTATCATTGTTTCTCTCGGTAATTTGTTTTTCTTCTTCCACCACCCCCCTTCTCTCTCTCTCTCTCTCTCTCTCTATCTCTCTCTCTCTCTCTCTCTCTCTCTCTCTCTCTCTCTCTCTCTCTCTCTCTATATATATATATATATATATATATATATATATATATATATGCATAATGGTTACCTTTTTAAAAAAACACAATACAGTAATGTTATAGATACAATGATACTACTACGGAAAAATATGTAAATATGATGAAATAATTCAGAGTAAATGTTTACTAATTTGATTATATTTCCCTATATATATATTTCTATATATTTATATATATATATATATATATATATATATATATTTATATATATATATAATTTCAGTCTGCCAATCCTTCCCCTTCTCACTTTCTTTCCTTGTATATTTTTATCAAACCGTTTACAGTAATATAGGTTATAGGTAGATACGCTGACTACTACTACAGACAAATATACAGATGCAAAGAAATAATGCAGAGTAATTGATGCTTAGTTTTTTCATTATAGTGTACCCATATATCTTTTTAACTATATACAGTAATATGTTACAAATATTATGACCATTAGTACGGACAATATCCATTTATCTTTTATATACATGGCTTCAGTCTAACTATCCTTCGCCTTCTCACCTTGCCTTTCCTTTTGTCAAACTGTATACAGTAATATATGTTACAAATATACTGACTATTACTACGGACAAATACTTACTCATAGATCATTTATATACTTGGTTTCCGTCTCCCTATCCATCGCCTTCTCACCTTGCCTTTCCTTTTGTCAAACTGCATACAGTAATATATATTACAAATAGAATGACTATTACTACCGACAAATATTTACTCATACATCATTTATATACTTGGTTTCAGTCTTCCTATCCTTCGCCTTCTCACCTTGCCTTTCCTCGTCTATCCTTGTCCTTCGACATGTTATTGTCGTCGCTCAGTCTCTTCTTTTGTCTGTAGAGTATTTCATACTCATCAGTGTTCACTTTTTATTTGCCTTTCATCATTTCCTATGTGAGCCTTTTCATCCTCCACCCCTGTTAGACGGCGCCGTATTATTATGCTTTTTTAGTCACACTTCTGATGCCGTTTCTTTATTTTTCATACATGCGTTCTGAGTGACACATCCGTTCACATAATGTCTTCATTACTGGATCCCTCCTCATCAGTGGTCTTATTCTAGTGGATACTGGTATTACAGAGAAACGCAAGATGGAAGAAAGGTAAAAGATTACACCGATTTTACTGTCGTAACGAGGGATTTTATGGCTGAGCCCTAGATTGTGATAGGGCTGCCATATCACCTATATTATCGACACAATCTAATTATCTGGTTGTCAGTGTTCTGTCGGGTAATCTTCTTTAATTTTTATTACAATATTACTTCATCTAGTATGTTCACCCTTGGATGTTGCCAGTTTCTAATGTGTTTATCACTTTGACAGACTTGTGTGTATTCTTAATTTCTATTTTAAATCTGTTGCTCTCACTCTTTCGATATTTATGAATTCATAAATGAATGAATATATGAGAAAAAAAAAATTCCTTAACTTGTTCGTAGCACTGGTCGGCCTAAGCAGATTATAAGAGTGTAGTCATTAATAACACTGGAAGAATGTCGGAAGTAACGCCAGATGCTTTAGTATTTGGTAGTACTACTGTGATTTGGTACAAGTGGCATGACACATTTATACATTCTAATAACTCCTGCAAAAATGAATACAGTCATGAAACTCGCAAATTTTCATTAGCAACAGGCATAATATATCATGCCCATCATATCGAGTAACATGCAGTAAACTCGGACGTTCAGGTGCTTCACAACGCGGTTCATAAACCTCAGAAGCTATCTGGGGAGACGGGTGGCGGGAGGGGGTGTAGAGGGAGAGAATGCAACGTTGCCACATTCATCAAATCGCCCACAATGAGAGGAACGAAACTTCTGTGGCCAATAGTACATTGTGGGCGAAGCACTCAGGGATGGCAAGGTGGGGCAGCATGTTCTCCTGAATGATCTTGGGCAGGAGAACATGCAAAGCCCCCTTGTCGTCCCCCCAAAAAGCCTTTATTGATGCGATGCACATCACAATTATCATATCAGTCTCCCCGGCACTCCCAGGATCCCGAAGACGGGGCCTCCGGGCCGTGGGACATCGCTGTGCATGGATATGTTGAATGGGTGTATGCCAAGATATACCTGTTTGTCCTACCTCAGAGGTTTATTGATATATTTTTAACTGAGTTACACATATGTCCCATGTTAATCCAATTTTCTTTCTATAGATACTACACCCAAGAATACGTGTTGTTGTCATCTCAAAACAAACACAGGCTAGCCCTAAGCCAATGACTACAATTCCAATAGAAAACCTTGTTCCTGAAGACTTTACGGTGGAAGGGTCAGAGAGAGAGGAAGGGGCTCAACCTCGCATAGCAAAAAGAAGTGAAAATAAGAAAAAAAGGCATATGAAAACAGAATCAGAGATGAAGAATATATCAGTCCCAAGACAGGAATAACTGTTTCTGCTAGAAATACTTTAAAACCTAGATGCAATGGTGTTGGATGTACCAGTCTAGGTACAGAATGTTCCTCATTTTGAGAAGAAGAAAGGGAGGATATAATTCTAGCTTCCTATGGGACTGGTAGTCTTCAACTGCAGAGAGAGTATATTGTCCGCTTTGTGCAACAAGCAGATGTAAAACAGAGAAGTTAAATACCACGTATCAAGGAGATCCAGTTCTTTTTACTACCACTTGCCAAAGGATGGTCAGTTTTTTCCAGTGTGCAAAATCATGTTTCTGAATACCCTCAACATTTCAGAAAAAACATTCCGGACAGCTCTGAGTAAAAGGTAGTCGACAGACATTATTGAGAAGGAGAAGAAAGGAGGGAGGCCAGAAATATTCCTAGAAGATGATAAACAAAGAAGAGATGCAATTCTGAAACACATAATAGATTCCCAAGAATGGAGTCACAATACATTCGCCGAGATTCCGAGCGAGATTACCTGCACCCTAATCTCTATAAACAGATAATGTATGAAATGTTCAAAGAGGAGTATACATCAAAAGGGATTTTTGCATCTTACCCAGCCTACTGTAACGTCTTGAAATCACAAAATATTTCATTTCACAACCCAAAAAAAGACATGTGCGAGATATGTGAAAATTGCAGAAAAGGGGATGCAGAGAAAAAAAAAGAACTTGAGGAACTATTTCTGCAACACACAAAGGAGAAAGAAGCTCTGCGACTAATGAAAGACTAGGCAAAAAGAGAAACTGATAACAATGTAGCAGTGGCAGCATTTGATCTCCAGCAGGTTATTTACCTACCACAAACTAATGACAATCAGCTGTTCTATAAAAGGAGGTTGGCAAACTACAATCTGACTGTATGAATTGAAAACTAGAGAGTGCCATTGCTTTACCTGGCATGAAGGATTGGGTAAAAGAGGTTCTTCAGACATTGCAACATGCCTGAAAATGTATTTAGACCATCTGAACACTGCTAGGAAAAATGAGGTGATTTTGTCTGCAGATGGATGTCTTGGAGAGAATAAAAACTCGATTATTGCAACAATGCTATTGCAGTATGTCAGCAGATTGGAAGTCTCCATCAAACAGATCTCGCTGCTTTATTTTGAGGCTTATCATGGCCAAAATGAGGGTGGTAACCATATGACCAAATTTTGGCACCTGGTGGTTTAGTGGGTAGTTATTGCGCTATCGGCTTGAGCCGGTGAAGGTTTATATCCAAGGAGTGGTTGGGGTTGATTGCTCATTTAATGCCACTCGGGGATGAGCAAGGCTGGTCACTCTCATCTAAAATGTTGGGACCAACTGCCTAGCCCCGGGCTCCTACGCTCCTCATGGGGAAATGTAGGATTGGATGATGGATGGGTGGATGGATATAACATGTAATCTACCTCTTGTTGTAGCACTGTCTTTCAACTGGGATGCACACGATATAGATGTTTAACAGGGGAAGCATCTCCGATGTCAGTGTCGTGACACATGACGGTTGTACACCCTGAACAATCACTGAGGACACTGGGGAATGATAGCATTAAGTTCAAGATGATAAAGCTTACCTGGGAGCTTACTTGGCCTCCAGAATGCTCTGCCACTGTGCTGCATTCTCCAAAGTGAGGAGATAAATGGACTTTTCAGCGGGTTCAGCAGCACCATCTGGCTCGGCAATCAAGCTGCAGTCAACACTGGGCATGGGCTTGGGTCAATGATAGGGTTTCAAAATGTTCACATGGCAAATTTGATGCCTCTTGCGTCAATCAGGTGTCTCAATCAAGTAGTCAGTGGAGTTAACCTTTCTGCAAACTTGGTAGGGACCCCAAAACTTGGCAGAAAGAGGGTGTCCAGGTATGGGAATAAGTACCAGAACTTCATCACCTTTGCCGAATTCTCTCTCTTGGGCGTCCTTGTTGTACCACTCATTCAGAGCACGTTGGGACTTCTTAAGCTTCACGTGGGCAACTTCCAAACAGCAGGAGGGTCTCTTGTTGAACTCCATAACATAACCCAGTATAATAGCAGGGGCTTATGTTCCATTACTCCAAGTCTCCTTCACCAACATCAGGCTTCCTCTCACTTGATGTCCAAACACCAACTCATTTGGGGAGAATCCAAGAGACTCTATTAGAACTTTTTGCATTGCAAAGAGGAGGAACGGTGCACCTTTGTCCCAGTCTTGACTAGTTTCTTCTCTGTACTTTTGGAGCATACTTTTCAGAGTCTGATGGTAACGTTCAAGTGCACCCTGGGGCTGAGGATGGTAGGCACTAGAAGTGGTGTGGGTGGTGCCTAACTTCTTCAAACTCTGCTCAAAGACCTCAGACTTGGAGTTGCTGCCTTGGTCTGACTGCACTTCATGAAGAAGAGCAGCAGTTCTGTTACTATTGCTTTTGTATGGATCTTTCGGAGGGGTATGGCCTCAGCATAACGTGTTACTGTGTTCGTCAGTCAGAAGGTAACTATACCCTGAGGAAGTCTTGGAAAGTGGTCCAAGTATGTCAATGATGATCATCTTGATGAGTGAGGTAAAGGCAGGTATGGGCATAGGAGGGCTCACGGGGATGGTCTAGTTGAGTTTCCCAGTGACTTGACACACGTGACATGTGCGAACGGCCTGTGCCACATCTGCCATGCTGGACAAGTAGAAGTGTGTGCACAGTCTCTGCAGGGTCTTGACTACTGCCAGGTGACCAGCCATCAGTATGTCACGGGCCATCTGGATAAGCTGTTGACAACAATGTTCAGGTACAGCAGTCTGCTGAAAGTCCCATGTCCCATCCTCAACATTATCATAAAGGGGTCTCCATCTTCTCCACAATATTCAGTTTTTCATATAGAAGTTCTCACACTTCTTTCCACTCTCAAACTATGACACTGCCACCTTTCCCAATGAGCTGGCTACAAGATCACTCTCCTGTAGTTACTTTAATCTCTTTGGGGTGATCTCACCAAGGGTAGGCAAAGGGTAATCATTATTCAAATCAGCCATAAAGGTGCATTCAAGGACTAGGGGGTCAGTATCAGCATTCTCCTTTTCCTTCCTCTTGACAGAGACAACTTTCTCACTCTTCATACTTTCATTTACAGTCTTGGTTACATCAGAATCACATTCAGTTGCCCGTTTCATAGACCTAGCAACTGCACACACCGTGAACACTTCAGGGTGCTTACTCTTCAACTCAGCTGTACCACTCACACTCACAGGATCTTCAGATACAACTAGGTTAGGAAGGACCTTTGTTCCAGCTACATCATTCCCTAACAACAGAGTCACACGTGGAACAGGCAAATGCTCTACTACTCCAACAGCTGCTTTACAGTTCACAAGATCACAAACAATACCAACTATGATTTTAGGGTAAGTGTGGAACCCGACTAAACCTCTTATAAGTACATTCTCTGTAGTCTTCATAGGTGCTTCCATTGGATTCACCAACAAACTGCCAGTGGCTGCAATATCTTTAATAATGGTGACATCATAAATAATGTTATTAAAAACTACCTTCCCAGGGAACATTAAGGGGAGGTAAGCTGAAACATGAGAGCCAGGGGCAATGGTTGACAACACCTCGTCAGCAATGTAGTACTTAGCAGCACCAAACACCTTTCCATCTGGCTGCTGGGATTTCTGAATAGGGGTCTGGAGTGCTCTGTGAGACATAAGGGAAGGAATATGACTCCTGGACCGTGAGGTTGGTGATTTGGGAAAAGTGGGCTTTGGGAAGGAGTGAGGGTTAGGCTGAGCCTTGTTGGTGTGGGAGAAATGGTTGTAAGGCGTAGAACCATTCCAGTCACCTGTACTGCCCAAACAAGTTCTCCAGTTCACGACATAAATATCAGCTTTGGAGGGTGCTGACTGTAAATCACCTTCTTCAAATTTTTTCTCTCTGAGTTTGAACTCAGAGTGTCTATCAAGCTTACTAAAAATTGTTCACGTAACATCATATTATATATATAGCTTAATGAAAATGGCATGGTCTGAGATGGTTGATACTCGCATTGCTTTAAGCCAGTTAATGTAAGCATGTTCCAACCTCTTGAGAAAGTCCACGTGGGTTTCTTCTGGCTTTTTCTGTAGCTTCCTAGATTGTTGTTGGTAGCCTTCAGGGGTTAATTCATATGCTTTCAAAACTTGTTCCTTTAAGAGGAATCAATTTTGGCACTGATCAAAGGACATATCATACGTTTTCCTAGCCTTCCCTTTGAAAACGGTCTGAGCTACTAATGACCACTGAGACTTAGGCCAGTCAAAACCTCGGGCATTTTTTTTTTTTCAAAAGAGGTGAAAAACTCATGGACATCTGTTTCATTAAATGGGGGAAGGACTCTTAAGCGATCAGAAAAACGGTCAGCAAAGTCATTCCATTAGCGTGAAAGACGAAAAGTGTTGGCCTTTAAGTTCTTATTCCCGCTGGTGAATATCCGGCTGCTGCACTTCAAGGTTCATTTTTTGTTTGTTCGAGTTGTGCATTTAGTTCCATCTCTCTCAGCTTAAAGGGATCACACTGTATGACCAATCTGGGGACACTGAATGGTTTAAGGTGGTCAAAGATTCACGAGGTGGGAACGTGGACGTAGGCCTAGCCTTAGAAGGAATTCATCCTCCTGGCTAATCAAAAACCGGGTATACAGAGATTCTTGGGTTCCTAACATCTCATCACTTGGATTCGCATTGGATTCTCCAGGTTTCGGCTGTACATAAAAATCATGAAACATTGGTGCAGGGAAATTAATAGGGGTGCTAGAAACGGGATTCATACTGAATAAATTACTGTGCCACCAGAAACACTTCAGAAAGCTTCACAAAATAGTAAATTCTCACCACATGACTGAGAAAACACAAGCTCATGGGTAACAGCAACTCCTAGGAAATTTAAGACTAGAAGAAAATCACTATTCTTGAAATATTACACACAGTCTGTCCTGTCTCACGGTCGCCAATAATCCTGTTATAAACTGGACAGGTACAACACACCACCACTAAGCAATTGACCGTGCAGACAAGTACCTTCCGATTTGTAAACGAGGACTGAATTAGGGAAATAATGATTACGGGGGGGGGGGTAAATGGAAAGCCACACTGAAAGGTAATATATATTATGTACAGAAATCACAAATATATATACTGTGCAGGTTCACGAAAGGGGGTGACGGAGTGATAACTATTAAGCACTCCTTTACTCCAGTGTTAAAACTAAAAGACAATAAGCAAACAAATAAAGGTATAAACTCCAATACCAACACTGCGATTTCACAGGACAATGGTTACTCCAATATCATAACACTGAGGAATAACACATTGGGACAACACCATGTCACAGGGTGAAGAAAAATACTGGGGAAAAACTCTAGGGAAAAAACACCGATAGTGAATGGTTACAACTGGGGGAGAAAACCGGGCGATTAATTACATCAATGGTTGACAATCTCCAAAACTCAGGACACTGGGGAAACAACTCTGGTCAGAACAAACCCTAGTCAAGGTGGAGGGGAGGGGGAGGGCAGAGGTATAGTACAGAGGTCCAGTTCAGCCTGGGGCGGTGGAGGGACTCCTCAACCATGCGTGTGTGTGTGTGAAGATTTTTCCACCTGACAAAGAGTGGAAGCGGGCCTAGGGTGTAAGGCCCTCCAGTGGACAGCAGAGGATATGAGGTATCTGCTGCTAGGCGGCAGGTGGAGTTTGGAAGTGTGGTGGGAGCTGAGGTCGAAGAGGCGCATTTGGAGAGATGCAGCATGAGCCGATCAGCGATTGTTTGGCTGCCAAGGGAGTCTAAGAAGTGTGGCGGGTGGTTGGCGTCGGCAGGAAGTTGGCTCCCGGGTGTGAGGTCATTGGCGTCCCGAGGTACGTCACGGCGTTTGGTGGCAGGCGGCTTCTCTGTGATCATCACCTTCTTCCTCTGTGGTGGTGGGGTGGGCGAAGGGGCAGGGCGCACCTCCTGGGTGGACTGGAGGTGTTCGGCTGGTGGCACACCGTCAGCAGTGGGTGTTGGCTTTCAAATCCTTATGTAGCAGTGGGAGGATGACGCAACACAGCATAACTGTTACAAATGCTGCATGATGAAATGGTGGCGGGTGATTATAGGGTAACATAATATGGTGTAGCAATAAGGTGTAGTAAACAAAATAAATCCTTAGGAAAAAGTGTTTGGGAGCTTCCTCAGTCGACGAGAATCCGGACCATAGAATCAGCCATTAGACTTGAATTAATTTGGACTAAACACTTCACTCTTGGAGGTTGTCTTTAACCCTTTGTTAGTCAGGTGGGATGTTTTGGCACCCCAGATTTTTTTAAAAGCTCATAATTATTTCCCAGCCGGTAGTTCGAATATTTCTTTCCGTTCCTATACTGTCCTGATTCAGTGAGAGGAGGGAGTATGTGGATTGGTTTAGTCCTGCCTCTGCTGTAGTGGGAGAGAGGGGCACTTCCCCCCCGCCCCCGGATGTCCAGTCACCCCATCAAACTAACTACTGAATTTAGATCATATTGTGATATAGACTGTTTTTTTTTTTTAATCTTATTTTTGCATATGTTTATCATTATACTGATTTTAAAAATCACAAAATATATTTTCCTGTGCGTGTTTACCTGACAAATGAGATATGAGTCCATTTTTATTTTTTAACGATAATATAATTTATTGTATTTTATTATTATAAATTTATGAACATCACCTACAAGGCATTCAATCTTTTCATTAGTGATTGCAGAGATATGCTGAAGCGGCAGTATCAATATACTTTACATGTTAATGACACTGCATGTATTTTTGCATTGGGGTGTTGTAGCACCCCACCAGACTAACCACGTTTGAATACCCACAGGACTAACGAAGGGTTAAGAAACATATAATTTTATGCCAGTAGAGAGGCTATACTCTTTTTTTCTTTTCTTCTAGAATAGCCTAAAATTGTCATCTCTCCATCTTGAATGCTGGCTTCTTATAGTCAAGCTACACTAGAATATGACTGCTAGTTGTGAGCCGTAGCACTGTCTGTTTCTGTGCTACGTAATATATGCTACAAAACGACGAAATTCAGGGCCAAAAATTGTCGTCTCTCCATCTTCATTGCAGACTTCCTATTGTAGATTTACACGAGCATAGGAGTATGAGTGCTAGTCACGAGGAAGTGCTAAGGACATGATGTAGAGCCGTAGCACTTTTACTTACACTGTGCTATGTGACCAAAAATTGACTTAAATCAGGCCAAGATAAGGTAAAAGAGGCGTAATTGAAGACCTCATTCTGAGTTGGGAGCAGGGGAGTGAAATGGCGGGGGACAGGGCGACTTGGAGGCGATTTGTTTGTGGCCACCCCAAACGGGATTGAGGCGTCTGGCAAATAGATAGATAGATTGTACAGTATTGCGGGTTTTGGTGGGACTCGAGAGTTGCCAGAATGGAAATAATATACGCACTTGAGCTCTGCTGAACCTATCTTCTTCACTACCACAACATCTTATTTATATATTTATTTATTTACATTCTTATTTTGATATTCAATTTACCATTGGTCAGCTTTATACATACTGGTAGAGAGCCCTCGTAATGGAGTGGTCCCCTCCTCCATTAACCCCAGTACTCTATACCTTTGGTTCTTTCTTTCAACAAAAGTGCTTTGACTATTTTCACTTATGTTCTTGTAACTGATTACGCGATTTAATCTGGTAGAACTACGGACCTCTCTCTGTGAGAGGAGTGACAGAACTGGGACATATTTGGATATGATATATATACAAGAGTTTATAGAGGTTGGGGGAGTGGACTTTCTGACCACTACTTGCTGGTGGCCAGAATTAGAATTCAAGTAAGATGGAGGAATAGAAGAAGGGAAAGACGAGTGGAAGGAGTAGTTGCAAGGAGAGTGGAAAGGTTACAAGAGGATGAGAAAAAGGCAGAGTATAAGAGAGAAGTGGAGGAACGATTGGGCAAATATGAATTGGAGCAGATGGGAGACGTGGAAGGTGTGTGTAGGATATTTACAGAAGAAATATGTGCAGCATGTGATGTGGTGTGTGGAAGGAAGAGAAGACGGAGGGGGGGTGCAAGGAACAGGGTGGTGGACTGAAGAGGTGAAACAGGCTGTGGCACGAAAGAAGAAAGTATACAATGAATGGATGAGAAATAGGGGCGTGGAAGAAGCTGAGAGGCGGAAGAGAGAGTTATATGTAGAAAGAAAGAGAGAGGTGAAAAGATTAGTAAGAGAGAGTAAGAAGAGAGTGGATGAGGAATTTGGAAGGAATTTGAGTGTAAAGTGGAGGGACTGTAAGAAAATGTTCTGGAAAGAGGTGAAAAGAGTAAGACAGGGTGGAAGTGAAGTTAGCAGGGGAGTGAAAGATAAAAATGGTAGATTATTAGTGGAGAAGGGAGAAAAAGTGAGCAGATGGAGAGAACACTTTAAGGAATTGTTGAACATAGAGGATGGAAGTAATGCGAGTACAAGTGGCTGGGGAATGGCTGGGAGAAGGAGGGAGGTGAGAAGACAGGAAGAAATCAGTAGGATAGAAGTTGTGGAAGCAATGATGAAAGTTAAATCGGGGAAAGCCCCAGGAATTGATGGAGTGTGTGGTGAAATGCTGAAGCATGGGGGAGAGATAGTAGTAGAATGGATGTGGAAGATGTGCAGATTGGCCTGGGAGGAAGGTAGAGTCCCGGAGGATTGGAAGTCAGGTATAATTATTCCCTTGTACAAAGGAAAAGGGGAAAAAGAAGTGTGTGGTAATCATAGGGGCATTTGTCTTCTTAGTATAATAGGAAAAGTGTATGGTAGGATACTTATTGACCGAGTTAGAGAAAGAACAGAGAAATTCGTTGGAGAAGAACAGGGAGGCTTTAGGAAGGGAAGAGGTTGTGTTGATCAGATATTCATTCTTAGATCATTAGTGGAAAAGTTTCTAGAGAAGGGAAAGAAGTTGTATGCGGCTTTCATGGATTTTTTTTTTTTTTTTTTTTTTTTTTTTTTTTTTTTATGTGTCCGACTCTGGGCATAGGCTTCACAGCCTGCTATCAAGGCCCAGCAGTCCTCCTACATACCATACACCTCAACATGTCACCACTTTGGATTTGGAGAAAGCATATGACAGGGTGGAAAGACAAGGATTGTGGAAAGTGTTAAGAATATATGGAGTAGATGGGAAGTTGTTGAATGCTGTGAAGAGTATGTACGATGGTGCGAAGGCTGCAGTGCGTGTGGATGGTGAACTAATTGAATTTTTCTCTTTGAAAGTTGGGTTGAAACAGGGATGTGTCATGTCTCCATGGTTGTTCAATCTGTACATGGATGGGGTAATAAAAGAGGTACAAGGTAGGGTAGTGGATGTTGGAGTGGCCCTGGTGAGAGAGGATAGTGTTTGGAAACTCCCTGTACTGTTGTTTGCAGATGATACTGTGTTGTTGAGTGAAGACGAAGGGGAGTTGCAAGGCTTGATGGATGAGTTTGGGAGAGTGTGTAAGAAATGGAATCTAAAGGTGAATGTAGGGAAGAGTAAAGTGATGGTCTTTGAGAGAGGTGAAGTCAGTGAATGTACAGCGAGGTTGGACGGTGAGGAATTGGAAAGTGTGAGTACGTTTAAGTACTTGGGTAGTGTGAAGAGTAAGGATGGAGGTTTGGAGGGTGAAGTGCTTGAAAGGGTACAGCAGGGAAGAAAGGTTGCTGGTTCTTTGAAAGCAGTGATAAGAAACAGGGAAGTGAGCATGGAAGTGAAAAAGTTACTACATGACAGTATTGTGATACCAACTCTAACGTACAGAAGTGAAGCTTGGACGTTGTTGGAAGGACACAAGTCAAGAGTGAGAGCAGTGGAAATGAGTTATTTAAGAGGAGCTTGTGGAGTCACATGGCGAGACAGGCTGACGAATGAGGATATAAAGGATCATTGTGGTGTGGATGTGGATGTGATAGGAAGCGTTATGAGGATTACACTGAGGTGGTTTGGCCATCTGGAGAGGATGGAGGGTGAAAGACTGACGAAGAGAGTGTATGTGAGTGAGGTGGAGGGGGGAAGAGGGAAGAGGAGGCCGAGGATCAGACGGAGGGATGGGGTGGAGAGGTATACGAGAAAGGGGAGTGTGATTTGGGAGCAGGGCAGTGAAATGGCGGGGGACAGGGCGACTTGGAGGCGATTTGTTTGTGGCCACCCCAAACGGGATTGAGGGGTCTGGCAATGGATAGTTAGATAGATACGAAAAATGGATAACATTTGTGTGTGTGTGTGTGTGTGTGTGTGTGTGTGTGTGTGTGTCTGTGTGCTCGCGCCCGCGCGTCTTTCGCGATCTTTGTGTGCCTTGCATCGGGATATGAAACAGGAGCTGTGTTCGACCTTAACCATGACATGGGTGTTGGTAGTAAAGTCCTTGCATTAGTTCGCACTCACCGGCTCTGGCAATGCACCTGCGCACGGAACAACGTCATTATAAATCTTCAGCCTCAAGTGCATTGCTATCACTAAAACAATTCCCCTGTTCGTACTTCGCCAGCACTGGGAAGGATTGACCGAGGCTATCACTGGCCCTCCTAGAAGTCCTGCCCCCACAGTGAACCTTAGTGATACACAGGGATAGGGACAAATTAGACCAAGTTAGTAAGAGAAAACAGTGATAGAGATACTGAACATGTATGCTGTTTTTTTTTTTCTTTTTTTTTTAACTGCTAGGGAAAATGAACAAGCTTGGACATAGAAATGGGAGCTCGAGTAAAAAAAACATTTATATATATATATATATATATATATATATATTGTTACATAGCCTATGATTTCATCATCCTTTGTGTAATTTTAACGCACAGTAAGCTGCATGTTTGATCACGAGCGTGTTCTGCCTCAGTCCCTCCCCTTCTACCGTTATAGTAGAGTAAGTCGTCCTTTCTGTTGTTCAGAGCGGGATTGTCAGCTCTTTGTCCCCATGGCTTCATTTGCGCGTCCTTCTTACAAGTTGTATCAAGCTCTGCTGGCCCCTATATAATGAGCTCAGTCTCTGCATCATTGCCACTTAGATCTGCTCCTCATTTTGTTCACATCTCTGTCCTCCCCTGTACAGTTATTGTTGTGAGTGCTCAGGAAGTCTCCAACCATCTAGCAGCTGTGTAATTTGAGTATAACTGTTGTTGCATTTTTTTTTCTTGTGCTGTGTAGCATAGGGTTAATTCTTGGGCCTAGTGAGGTTTTTTTGTAATTTATGTAGGATTCATATTGTCAGCCAGTTTTAATATTATTTTGTATCTGTAATAATTTATCTTGCATTAACTGAGCATTACCCAGTGTATTTTCATTTTATCAGGGCTGACTTAGATAAATTTACTCTTGCTAATTTCGTGTTAATAGAGGCTATTGCAGTTAACCATATATTTAACCTGTTTTTTGCCATTACATTATCCTTATGAGTCCTGAATGTTTTGTTGTTAGTTTGAGTATTAAACTTTAACTTATAATTTTACCTAACTTTTTTGTTTTGAACCTGGAACTTTACGGAACAGTAGTGATTTTTAGTATTCCACTTAAAGTGTACATTATCTTTCTCTGTTCCGTAACATAAATTTGGCGACCTCATATCAGGATATTCAGGATATCATAAGGATATTGCTTGATATTTTGTGACTGTGATTTATTCATGATGTCTACTATTACTACGCTTGATGAAGCCAAAGATTTTTTGTCAAATGTGCAAACAGTGTTGGATGTAGAAAACAGAACAAAGAATGAACTTAAGCTTGTTGCTCAACAATTGGGAATTGCAGTTCACTCTCATCATTCTAAAGATCAAATTGTTGACATGATTAATGAAAGCTTGTTTAATGTAACTCCTCCAAATGAGCAAACACAGATTGAATTAGCTAAGTTACAGTTAGCCCTGCAGGAGGCAAAAGCTAAGGAGGCTGAATTTCAGGCAAATGCTCGTATTCAGGAGGCACAGATACAGGCACAAATTGAACTTGCCAGGATTCAGGCAGACCATGAGTATCGCATGAATCAAGGTGGAACTGGATCATCTAGCTCTGATGATTTTCATGTGGCTAAAAATGTTAAACTTGTCCCTCCTTTTAATGAATCTGATTTAACAAAGTATTTTCAGTTGTTTGAGAGGGTAGCTACAGGTTTTAATTGGCCCAAGGAGTATTGGCCAGTACTCCTTCAAACTGTTCTCACCGGTAAAGCTCAAGTAACTTATGCATCTTTGCCTCAGGATCAATCTGATAATTATGATATAGTTAAGAGCTTGATTCTTAAGGCCTATGAGCTTGTTCCTGAAGCCTATAGAGTAAAATTTAGGACAACTTATAAGCAAGATAAGCAATCCCATGTTGAGTATGCAAAAATCAAAGAAGATCTGTTAGAGCAGTGGTTTAATTCTAAGAATGTGGATTCTGATTTTGGTAAATTTAAGCAGATGATTTTGCTGGAGGACTTCAAGAGGTGTATTAGTAAAGATGTAAGCCTATATCTTGATGAGAGAAGAATAGATAATTTGTCTGATGCTGCAGTTTTAGCTGATGAATATGTTCTCACTCACAAGAGATATTCTAGAGAAAAAAGGAAAGCTGAGAGTAAGTACGTTGCCTCTACTCAGAGTACAGGTAACAGGAAAGAGAATAAAGATGATGTTTCTCAGGAAGTAAATACAGCTTCACCTTTAGATTTCAGAAAAGTAAATGTACTTATTGTAGTAAGCTTGGTCATACTACGGAGAAATATTTCAGGAGACAGCGTGATTTGAACAAAAAGGAGTCTTTAAATATTCAGTCAATTGGTCTAGTGTCCACTCTTGAGAGTTCCCAGAATTCTTTAACTGAGTTAACTGAACCTGCTTTGAGGGGTAACTTAAATTCTCATGATGGAGCTCCTCTTTTGAGCAGTAACGTGGGTGACACTCTGAAGAGTTCATGTGCTAATTTCCTGTCTGATGGTTTTGTCAGTCCTCTCGACAGTAATGACAGGAAATCAGTTAAAATATATCGTGACACAGGTGCTTGCCAATCTCTTATGCTGACCAGTGTTCTAGGCTCTAATGTTAATTCCTCTGATGAAACTGTAATCTTACAAGGTGTAGGGAATAACTACTTCTCTGTCCCTCTGTGCAGAGTGAATTTAGAGTCTGGTTTTGCTAATGGTTCCGTTATGGTTGGGTTGGTTGCGACACTCCCAATGTCAGATGTAACTTTCTTACTTGGAAATGATATTGGTGGAAGTCAAGTGTGTCCAGCTCCTCAGTTGTCTAGTGAGCCAGTGGTTGCGACCCGTGATTGCGATGTCCCTGATGTGTTCCCTGCATGTGCGGTCACTAGGGCTAAGTCTAAAGTTACTGGTGATTTAGAGGATAATGATGATGATGATGTTATCCTAGCTGACACTTTTCTTGCTAATTTGGACCACTCACCAGATGAGGCAGTACCCCGTAGTGTTGATAATTTGTCTCGTCAAGAGTTGGTTGAGTTGCAGGTTGTTGACCCTGAGTTGAAAGGTCTAGCTAACTCTGCTTGCAGTGAGGAAGAGTCACCCGGTGCTTCTACTTGTTATTATATAAAGTTAGGAGTGCTTATGAGGAAGTGGAGACCCCCAACAGCATCAGCCGACTGTGAATGGGAGGTTGTACATCAAGTTGTCATCCCTCGTGTTTGTAGGCAGGATATCATTAGAGTGGCTCATGATTCCAGTTTGGCAGGACACCTTGGAGTGAGGAAGACTGTGGCACGCATTTTGAAACACTTCTACTGGCCAGGTATCTTCAGGGATGTTTCCTGGTATTGTAAGTCTTGTCAAACCTGTCAAGTTGTGGGGAAGTGTAATCAGACCGAAAAGGTTGCACCTTTATTTCCCATTCCTCCTTTTGAGACACCTTTCACCCGTGTGTTGGTGGATATTGTGGGCCCTCTTCCTAAGACTTCTTCAGGATTTTCTTATGTGTTGACCCTGATTGATATGGCTACTCGTTATCATGAAGCCATTCCACTTAGAAATATCTCAGCAAAGAACGTGGTTAAGGAAATGCTAGGGTTCTTCACAAAGTTTGCTCTGCCCAAGGAGGTACAGTCAGACCGAGGAAGTAATTTCATGTCAAATGTTTTCAAGCAGTCTCTGAAAGAGTTGGGCATCACCCAGATCACGTCTTCAGCTTACCATCCCCAGACCCAAGGAGCGTTGGACAGATATCATCAAACACTCAAATCGATGCTCAAGAAATACTGTTTGGAACATCAGAAAGACTGGGATAAAGGTCTTCCATTCGTTGTGTTTGCCGCAAGAGAATCTCCAAATGAATCACTGGGCTTCTCACCCTTTGAACTACTGTTTGGCCATGAAGTAAGAGGACCCCTTAAGCTACACAAGGAATGCTGGCTGTCGGAGGAAGATGACGTCAACCTGCTGGAGTATGTGGTGAAGTTCAAAGAACGGCTGTCCACTGCTTTACAGCTGGCGAGAGAGAATTTAGGAGCTGCTCAGGAGAAGATGAAGACTTGGTATGATATGATAAGAAGTCCAGGTTACGCCACTTTCAGCCAGGAGATCAGGTTTTGATTCTGCTACCAGTGCATGGGCAACCTCTTCAAGCCAAGTTTAGTGGTCCTTATTTCGTGGAGAAGAAACTCAGTGATGTCAACTATGTCATCGCCACACCAGATCGTAGAAAGAACAAGCAACTATGTCACATCAACATGCTAAAGTTATATCACAGGCGGGACGAAAATAATCCAGTCTGCACTGTAGCTGTTCCACCCGAGTCTGCAAGTGAAGCTCTCCCATGCAGTATGAGCCTGAGTGATAGTTTGGGGAAGAATCCTGATATCATGAATGATCTCCAGACTAAGCTGTCTCACCTACCTCCCGAGGAAAGGCAGGAGTTTTCGGCATTACAGCAGGAGTACCCGCAAGTGTTCCGTGCCACTCCAGGAAGAACCACTGTGTTGATGCATGATGTCGATGTTGGAGACGCAAAGCCAATTAAATTGCCTCCTTACCGTGTGAACCCAGTGAAAGTTCCTCTCATCCAGAAGGAGCTTGGCTACCTGTTGGACCACAAGATGATTGAGCCCTGTCAGAGCGAGTGGAGTTCTCGTGTCACTCTAGTCCCTAAGCCAGGTGGGTCACAGCGGCTTTGCATCGCCTACAGACGTGTTAATCAGATAACCAAAACAGACACTTACCCTCTCCCTCGTGTGGAAGATTGCATAGATAAGATCGGAAATGCTAGGTACATAAGTAAGTTTGATTTGTTAAAGGGATACTGGCAAGTACCTATGACTGAACGTGCTAGGGAGATCTCATGTTTTGTAACACTAGGAGAGACTTTTGCATGTTCTGTAATACCATGTGGTATGAAGAATGCTCCAGCCACATTTCAGAAGCTCATGAATGTTGTAACAGAGGGTTTGGCAGGGTGTGTTGTTTATATTGATGATGTATTAATCTTCAGTGACAACTGGAAAGATCACCTATGCCATGTCAGTAAATTTCTTGAGCGTTTGGTTCATGCTAATCTTGTAGCTAATTTATCAAAGTGTGAGTTTGGTCAAGCTAAAGTTCAGTACCTTGGGTACGTAATTGGTGATGGACATGTTGCACCACCAGGAGCTAAGGTTCAGGTTATAAGTGATCTTCCCAGACCTAAAAGTAGGAAGGAGCTACAAAGATTTTTGGGAATGGTAGGTTATTACAGGAGATTTGTTCTTAACTTTTCTATTCTTGTATCACCACTTACAGACCTACTGAAAAAGGGAGTTAAATTTGTCTGGACCGATAACTGTGAATCCTCTTTCAACAAACTTAAAGCTATTCTATTAAGTCAGCCAGTGCTTGCTACTCCAAATTTTGCTAAGCCTTTTAAGATGGCTGTTGACGCAAGTGATACAGGAGCTGGGGCTGTTTTGCTGCAAGAGGATGATCAGGGTATTGAACACCCTGTATCTTACTACAGTAAGAAGTTCACTCCACCTGAAAAGAACTACTCAACTATTGAGAAAGAGCTTTTGGCCTTGATTTTGGGTTTACAGTATTTTTCATTTTATTTGTGTTCTGGTTTTGACCCCATAGTCATTTATACCGAACATAACCCACTGAAATTCCTTAGTAAGTTTAAAGATATAAATCAGAGATTGACAAGATGGAGTCTACTTCTTCAGGAGTATTCATTAGACATACAACATGCCAAGGGGAAAGAAAATGTTATTGCAGATTGCTTATCTAGACTTTAGACAGATTGTTTTAGAGTAATAAGAAATATCCTATGTAAATTTCTTTTTCTTTGTGGGGAGGTGTTACATAGCCTATGATTTCATCATCCTTTGTGTAATTTTAACGCACAGTATGCTGCATGTTTGATCACGAGCGTGTTCTGCCTCAGTCCCCCCCTTCTATCGTTATAGTAGAGTAAGTCGTCCTTTCTGTTGTTCAGAGCGGGATTGTCAGCTCTTTGTCCCCATGGCTTGATTTGCGCGTCCTTCTTACAAGTTGTATCAAGCTCTGCTGGCCCCTATATAATGAGCTCAGTCTCTGCATCATTGCCACTTAGATCTGCTCCTCATTTTGTTCACATCTCTGTCCTCCCCTGTACAGTTATTGTTGTGAGTGCTCAGGAAGTCTCCAACCATCTAGCAGCTGTGTAATTTGAGTATAACTTGTTGCATTTTTTTTTGTGCTGTGTAGCATAGGGTTAATTCTTGGGCCTAGTGAGTTTTTTTTTTGTAATTTATGTAGGATTCATTTTGTCAGCCAGTTTTAATATTATTTTGTGTCTGTAATAATTTATCTTGCATTAACTGAGCATTACCCAGTGTATTTTCATTTTATCAGGGCTGACTTAGATAAATTTACTCTTGCTAATTTCGTGTTAATAGAGGCTATTGCAGTTAACCATATATTTAACCTGTTTTTTGCCATTACATTATCCTTATGAGTCCTGAATGTTTTGTTGTTCGTTTGAGCATTAAACTTTAACTTGTAATTTTACCTAACTCTTTTGTTTTGAACCTGGAACTTTACGGGACAGTAGTGATTTTTAGTATTCTCACTTAAAGTGTACATTATCTTTCTTTGTTCCGTAACAATATATATGAAAACATTGAAGTAGACACGTACATGGGGTCGCATTTGGGAGTTGTAAGAGGATTCAGACGAAGGGGCTGCCCCTCAAAACGAATAAGAAAAAAAAGGAAGAGGTTATACATGTTTTGTGTGGTGGTAGGTTACGATGGAGAATAGTGTGAATGAATGGAAGTAACATTTGCAGAGAGAGAGAGAGAGAGAGAGAGAGAGAGAAGTGATAAAGCATTTTAATTACAGTTTACAATGAAGTGAATATAGTGTCATGCTAGATGCTTTGCAGGTAGGAGGAAAACTAGGTATTAGGTAGCGGGCTATATGGTTTATGCCCAGAATCGGACACGTTAAAATCATACAGTTAAGGATGCACATGAAAATCGATTTGACCTGAACAAGTGTGAAATGTGGGTGAAGAAAATGATGAACAGTTACACGTGGGCAAATATCGGAAAGGTGTAAACGGATACTGAAAGTTGGAGGAGGGGAGGGGGGAGCTCTCCATGATGAATATAAAATGAATAGAAGTGTAGAGCAAAACAAAAAAATAGTAATAAGAGATGCTTCGTAAACGATTTTCTTTTTATATTATTTGTTTATATTTTATATATAGTTTGGTGACCTGTGAACAGAATGAGACAAAGTTTTGGACGTTAAGCAGTAGTAATAAGCACAATATTGTAGTAGTAGTAGTAGTAGTAGTAGTAGTAATGTCAATCTGCTGCCAGACGCCATAATCCCGTAAGGGGTGGACACAAACAAATCGCCTCCATATCGCCCTGATATACCTCTCCCTCATATACCTCTCCACTCCATCCCGCCATCTAATCCTTGGCCATCCCGTCCCCTCTCCCCCCCTCCACCTCATTCACATACACGCTCCTTGTGTGTCTCTCGCTCTCCATCCTCTCCACATGGCCAAACACCTCAGTGTATTTCTCCAAACGCTTCCTATCACATCCACACCACAATGCTCCTTCACTGCCTCATACGTCAGCCTGTCTCTCCATGTGACTCCACATCCTCCTCTCAAATAATTGTTTTCCAACAAGGTCCAAGCTTCACTTCCATTCGTTTAATTTGGTATCACAATACTGTCTTGCAGGGACTTTTTTACTTCCATGCTCACTTCCCTATTGCTTATCATTGTTTTTAAAGAACCAGCAACTTTCTTCTTTGTTGTACACCTTCTAGCACTTCATCCTCTAAACTTACATCCTTACTACCCAAATACTTAAACGGACTTTCATTTTCCATTTCCTCCTCATCCAACTTCACTTTACATTAAGTGACAATTTCTCTCGAGACCATAAATTTACTCTTCCCTATATTCACCTTTAGATTCCTTTTCTCACACACCTTCCCAGACTCATTCTCCAAGCTTGCAGCTCCCCTTCGTCTTCGCTTAACAACACAGTATCATCTGCAATCAACAGTACAGGGAGTTTCCACTTACTGCCCTCTCTCAATGAGGCCGCTCCAACATCTACTGCCTTACCTTGTATATCTTTTACAACCCCATCCATATACAGATTGAACAACCATGGAAACATGACATATACCTGTTTCAATGCAATCTTCAAAAAGAAAAATTCACTCAGTTCACTCTCCATAAGGACTGCAGCCTTGGCACCCTCATACATACTCTTCCCGGCATTCAAGAGCTTCCCATTTACTCTATGTATTCTTAATACTTTCCACATTCCTTGTCTATGCACCCTATCACATGTTCTCTCCAAAGTCATGAAGGCCACATACAACTTCTTTCCCTTCTCTAGAAAATTTTCCACTATTGACCTACGAATGAATATCTGATCTACACTACCTCTTCCCTTCCTAAAACCTCTGTTCTTCTACAACTAATTCCTCTGTTATTTCCCTAACTGTCAATAAGTATCCTACTGAAATGCGTGGCTTTGACGGACACACATACGGTACTCCGGAATATTCCGGAGAATACCATAGTATCCCCGACAACGAGGCGAACCAGAAGCAGCGGAGTTCGCCCTCAAGAATGCCGACACCCCCACTCGGACCCCACGGGGTAGCCGCCACCAGCCACCACCACTCCGGGCAACAACGACGTATGTCAGCCTGGGCTGTGCGCCCCTGTGACATTCAACCACCACGCCGCTGCCACCGTAGGCGAAAGACACTACCTTCGCGTGGCGGAATCACCGAGTTAGCTAGGGGTGGAGTCAGAAACAATACTCCAGGCAACGCCCCTCAGGTAGAGACGATCTATGGTCACTCCCACAGTGAACAGGTAGAGACAATCTATGGTCGCTCCCACAGTGAACAGGTAGAGACGATCTATGGTCGCTCCCAGAAAACCCCGGTAGAGACGATCAATGGTCGCTCCCATAACACCCAGGTAGAGACGATCAATGGTCGCTCCCTTGGCCCTCCGGTTGAGACGATCAATGGTCGCTCCCACAGTGCTCGGGTAGAGACGATCAATGGTCGCTCCCCCAAAATCCAGGTAGAGACGATCAATGGTCGCTCCCCCAAAGCTCAGGTAGAGACGATCAATGGTCGCTCCCTTAGCCCTCCGGTCGAGACGATCAACGGTCGCTCCCCCAAAGCCCAGGTAGAGACGATCAATGGTCGCTCCCTTGGCCTTCCAGTAGAGACGATCAATGGTCGCTCCCCCAAAATCCAGGTAGAGACGATCAATGGTCGCTCCCCCAAAATCCAGGTAGAGACGATCAATGGTCGCTCCCCCAAAATCCAGGTAGAGATGATCAATGGTCGCTCTCCCAAAGCTCAGGTAGAGACGATCAACGGTCGCTCCCTCAGCACTCCGGTAGAGACGATCAATGGTCGCTCCCTCAGCACTCCGGTAGAGAAGATCAATGGTCGCTCCCCCAATGTCCGGGTAGAGATGATCGATGGTCGCTCCCAGGGTGTAGTGAGGAGAGGGACGTCTCCACAACCGGAGGTTGAACTCCAGGGGTCTCGCTCCAGAATATCTCGGAGAGACCTCCCTGTTTCCCCCGGCCTCTGTTCCCTACGCGTGGCCTTCGAGCAGACACACCTGTTGGGCCCCAGTGACAGCCGCTGCCGCAGCCCTCCCCTGACGGCGCCCCTGCTCGTGAGAGACCGCAGTCTGTCACCTCTTCCGGCCTGCCCTAGGACACCCGGGCGAGACCTCACCACGCCCCCGCAACGCCGGGACCTGACCCAGAGGTTCCTAGACCTCGTCGGCCCCAGTCCCACGGGCCGCACGCCGAGCCCGTGAAGTAGGTTAAGTCTGACTCCCTCTCTCTTAGAATAAGTATTGTGCAGTGAATTTATGTAATATCTATTGGGGTAAATCAGAACAATATCCAGTTGAAGGACGAGAATGTGGATTAAGATCTAAAGTGAAAATACGTGCGAGTGTCGCCCCGAATCATTCTAAAGACATATCCCCAGAACTAGAAGAAAGACTAAAATATTATTGGTGTTCTATTAGCTAGCCACGAAGTAATATTGTGAAATAGTATTTACGAGTATTCCGACTTTGTTACGCGTTGTGAAGCGAGAGTCTATGTATCATACTTGGAAGATGTGTAATTAATAAGCCTGTGCCTCCAGAAACATGTTCCCACTCTAAATATCAAGAAAGGGAAGTATTAATGATATTCCCTCCCTCCGCACGCTACTCCTAAAAACCCTCTTCATTCCTCGCTCACGCCCTTAAAGCCAAAAGCAAGAATCAGAGTTATTTGTCAAAGAATCTTCGCTAACAGAAAACACCTAAACTCCCTTGCTAATATCGGCCATCCTCCAATATTACCATAACTTTCTCCTCGCCGTTTTAAGTCACTCTCAGCGTCTCCCCTACCTCCTCCTAGTGGATCACAAACCCCTCCCCCTCCTCCTCCTCCTCCCCCCCACGCGCTCCGCGCGCACCTGTATTTACTGCACTCCTAATACTAAGATTTGTTGTATTGTCATTAGTATCTAGAAAGTCAGTATCCTGCGAGATACACATATCTTAGATAAGGTTTTGTATTGCTCTATATTGTGTTGTAATATCTGCTGAAGTGTCCTGTGTCTGACTGTGGTAATATATGTGTATGGTGTTGCCGAAGGTTTTTATGTCCTGCCTCTCTTTATTGCACTAGCTCCGGTCTCGAAGAGGACCCCGCTCCACGTTGGGTGAAATAGGTACGAGAAGTCGAGCCTAATTCAACCCAGCATTACACTGGTGGCCAGCGGTGGTTCTAGATCCGAGCGTAGAAGAGAGGTAAGCAGGAAATTTTTGAAAAAATGGCAACTAAACCGCACGTTCAGTTACCCAAGTTTGACCCTGACCAGTATGACATACACACATATCTTGCAATAATTAAACCCTTACTAGATATTGGCTTTGAAAATGACCAACAAAAAATTGCAGTCACACTACCACTACTGGGTAAAGCCGCAGCAAATATTGCGCCGAAAATCGTCCCAGAACTCACCTGGCAGAACTTTACCAAGTTTGCTGTCCAAGCCATCACCCCATCATTAGGGAAAGTGGTGGCTCTATCCAAATTGGATAGTCTTACATATGACGGGGATTTAGATAATACCCTGTTGCAGGCAAGATGCCTGGTTACTGCTGCTTACCCGGAGGCAGACGAAGAAACCCGGGACCAACACACATTCAATACTCTGCTCCGAGTACTCCCAAGTGTTGTGAAGCAACACTTTACTATCCATGACCCAACAAGAGACATGGATAGAGATATACAGCTGATACGGCGCCTCCTGACCGCCTGCCCTTCTCCACAACAAATTAATGTTGTCAAGAAATTCCCCACCCGACCCCCGGCTCCCCCAGCCACACCGCGTCCGCCCCTGCCCCACACCAGCCCGACCCCGACGCCTAGCCCACCCAGGGCGCACCCCTCCCGTCGGCGCCCCGCCCCGCGACAAAACCCAAACTTAATTCTGATCAACCCGTGGGAATTCACAGCCTGCAACTCCCGTTGCCCCCTTCACGACATACGGGACCAGTTGAAAGCTGCTCGCCGCAGAAGCACAACCCCGGGTTCGCGTAAAGTTCCCGCCCTAGAAGGCGGGGCCACAGGGGACGAGCTGGCGCCTGTGGACAAACCCCCCCCAGGAGAACTAGAGCAGGAACAGGAGCACGAGAGCCCTAGCCAGCTGGATTTTTTAGGCCCGCCCCCGCACCAACCCACGGTGGCGGGGGCCATCACCCCTAAGTATCGCCCCCCAGTATACAACAAGATGAAAATAAATGGCGTGAAGGCCAGACTACTAGTTGATACAGGAGCAGCCAGATCCTGCCTTTACAGCCATTATTTCTCCCGCTACAAATCACGGTTTGGCCCACTCCGCCCCACTACCACTCAGCTTGTAGACGCGGGGGATGGCCCCCTGCCCATCCGTGGGGAGACTCGGGCCCTACGGGTCGACACCCACCAGCCAGTGTCTGCCCAACACCCATTCATCATTTTTTATTCCTCCTGCCGGAGCTATGACGGATATTTAGGGCTAGACTTACTTCAAAAACTTGGAGCCACGATCGACTGTCGCAACCGACAACTCCAGTTCCGCCCCCCACCCTGTTCCGCTCCAGCCGTTTGCACCTGCACGCCGCGGCCCCGGCCGGAGGACTCACCCCCCCTCCCCCAGCCCCCCCTCTTTTCTCCCCCCCTTCTTCGCCTCCCTCCCCCCCTCCCCCCATGCTGCCCCACCCCACTCTTGCCCCCTCCTTCCCCGCCACCATCTCCACCGCCGTTACCATCCCCTCACACCACGAGGCATGGGTGCCCATGAACAGGCCCTTGGGCCCGTCTGTTTTGTTCTCCCCCCTCCTCCCCTCCAGACCCCTTTCTGCCTGCCTTGTTTCCCCTACCTTTCTCCCTCCCCACCGCACTGCCATTCGCATCGCCAATCTCGCCCCATCCCCTCTCACCCTCCCCAAAGGGCTTATCATCGGAGAGATGGAAGAAGCCGAGCCCTGCACCCCGTCCCCCTCCCACCACCCCGCCCCCCTTCCCCCCATCCCTGACCATCTCTCCAACCAACAGTCAGACGCCTTACGCAGCCTCCTCCTGGAGTTCCAGGATTTGTTTGCGACAGGACCCGCAGATATAGGACATACTACATACCTGTCTCACGAGATCCATACGACAGGCCCACCGATACGACAACCTTCCCGACGTAAGAACCCCCGACAGAGAGAAGAGGAGGATCGCCAGGTGCGCGAGATGGAAGAGGCAGGTGTTATCTCCCCCTCCACCAGCCCGTGGTCCTCCCCCGTCATTCTAGTAAAGAAAAAAGACGGCACGATGCGGTTTTGCATCGATTACCGCAGCGTGAACGATGTCACAATTAAGGATGCCACCCCCCTCCCCCACATTGACGATTCCCTAGACTCCCTCTATGGGGCGTCTTGGTTTTCAACCCTTGACCTCCAGTCTGGGTATTGGCAGGTCCCCGTCCACCCGGATCATCGAGGCAAGACGGCCTTCTCTACCAGTAATGGCCGACATTATGAATTTAATGTCCTGCCATTTGGCCTCTGCAATGCCCCTGCCACGTTTTCCAGGCTGATGGAATCTGTCTTAAGCGGCCTCACTTGGGAGATATGTTTGGCCTATCTTGATGATGTCATTGTTTTTAGCCAAACCTGGGCCGACCACTTGCAGCGCCTCCGCCGATTTTTCACCCGAATTCACCAGGCAGGCCTCAAGTTACATCCATCCAAATGTGTCCTAGTTGCAAAAACCGTCGCATTTCTAGGCCATACAATTTCCCAAGCAGGAATTTCCCCAGACCCCGACAAGCTGCGTGCCATAGCGGACATACCACCCCCGCAGGATGTCCACGGCATCCGTGCCTTCTTGGGGCTCGCGTCCTACTATCGCCGCTTCGTGAAGGGGTTTGCACAGATTGCTAAACCTCTTCACGACCTGACGAGAAAAGGGAAACCTTTCCTCTGGACAGAGGACCGACAAACCGCTTTCCAACAACTGAAAGACAAGCTCATCTCGGCCCCCATCATGGCCTTCCCCGACTATGCCCTCCCTTTTCGCCTCTACACGGACGTCTCCCTTGACGCCATTGGCGCTGTTCTAGCCCAGGTACAGGCCGGTCGGGAACACATTATTGCTTGTGCCAGCCGCACACTGAACCCGGCCGAGAAAAATTATGCCGCCACCAAGCGAGAATGCCTTGGCATAATCTGGTCCCTCCAATATTTTAGGGCTTACCTTTCCGGGACCCAAGTCACTATAATAACCGACCACCAATCACTCCAGTGGCTGCGACAATCGGACTCCCAGAACGCTCAAATCGTCCGATGGCGTGACACCCTAGAGGAATTCCAATATGAGATCTCGTACAGACCCGGGAAGCTCCACACCAACGCAGATGCCCTCTCCCGCCTTCCCATCCACGCGATCCAACCAGACCGGGACCTGCTAGAACTCTGGCACCACAAGGAACGCCCCCCCTGGATTCCAGCCCACCTGTTTCCCAAATTGTGCCGACAGGACGACCACCTTTTAACCCCGTCTGGACACATCCTCTTGGCCCCCGATGAGGCACGTGACACCCTGCGCCAGTTACACGCCCACAACGGCATCAATTTGGGCACAAAAAAATTGCTACAGGTGTTTAATGACGTCTACTGGGCCCCGAACCCCTCCACCCTCGCCAAGGAAATTATTCAAACTTGCCGCGCCTGTGCGCTCGGGAAAGACATTACCCGGACCGCCGGGCCTTCTGGCCATATCACCGCCCACAAACCCTGGCAGCTCCTAGCAGTCGACGTGGTAGGGCCTCTCCCTCCTAAATCGGGATATAAGTACGTGATCACTTTTGTCGACACGTATTCCAAGTTCATAGTAGCCTGCCCCGCTAAAGAACATCACGCCGTCGCTGTCGCCGATGCCTTACTCCGACACGTTTTCCCCTACTTTGGCATTCCCCAAGCCATCCATTCCGATAATGCCCCCGAATTCTCCGGAAAAGTCTGGGAAGAGCTGGCCAGGATTTTTGGATACGAAATCTCCCACTCCTCACCATATTGGCCTCAAGGCAACGCGGTGTGTGAACGTAGCCATCGTACCTTGGCAAATCAGCTACGGACCAGAATCGAGGCTACAAAAGACAACGATTGGCCAGCACACGTCAAAATTGTCCAGTGGGGCATGAATTCGTGCCCCCGAGAGGACGGGGTTTCCCCCCACGAAAGGATCTTTGGCAAAACCCCCCTCCTACTACCTTTACGCCATCACCTGCAACCGCCCACCTCCGCCCCTGCCACGGACCCGCTACACTTGCTAAAAAGGCGGATATACCACCTACAGCGGAACTTAGATCTTGAACCCGACACAGCCACCAACCCCTTCAAGCCGGGTGACACCGTAGTCGTCGCCCAACTCCCCACTTCCCACAAACTTGCCAACCGTTTCACAGGCCCCCCACACCATCACCAAGATCCCCAACCCTTACCAGGTGGTCATGGACTACCACCGCACTCACCGTACCCTCCGAAACCGACACGTGCGCCCCTTCCGCACGCCCATTCCCCCCGCCCCGACCCCACCCCCCCAACCCCCCACGGCTCCCGCTCCACCATCTACAACCACATATGAGTGCTACACCTCCTCCTCACCTTCCCCCTCTCCCCCCCCTACCACCTCCACCTCACTTGCCCCAGGCGCCTCACCTGACGCCTCCCCCGCCACCCTCCCTCCCCCTCGCCCCACCCGTCCATGGCTTCCCCCTCAGTCCTCACTCCCCCATCTCCAGCCCCTGCCACCACCCCCTCCCCCCAGCCCACCACCACCTCTTCTGCCCGCACCACCACCCCTTCGCCACACCCCCCTTCCACCCCCCTTCCCCTGCCCACCACCCGTACGCCCACTCCACCAATACCACATTCTACCACGCCCGCGGCACGAAAGACAACACGCCCACACCCAATGCCCCCCTCCCCCCACCCCTACCCTCACCACCACCACCACCCGCTCCGGCCGCCTCTCACGCCCACCCGCCCGATATTCCCACACCCCTACACCACCCACCTCCCCGCGACTTCACACCGTCCAGCTACATCGGGCCCAAATCCCTCCTACCTGTACTCCCCAGAGACTCAACGCCGCCTTACTGCCGCACAAAACCCGGCCTTCGCCCACTCTATCCAGCATTCAACCTCCAACCACACCGACAACCACACCAAGCAACATGAGGATTAAGCGGGCTGTATGGGCCCCTTCCTTTACCAAGAACCAACGGCTCCGTGGGCCACCCCACCTGTTAAATATCCTCCAGCACACCACCACCCCCTCCGCCCTCTTCCTCACCTATGACCAAGCACAAGAGGAAAATTCTTACACTGTCGCCTGGCAGACCACACTCCGACACCTCCAGCCCATTTACACCACCCCCAACACTCTAGCGTTCCACCTCCAGCCACAGGGACGTGACTTTTTCAAGAACACGGTGGTGAAATGCTGGCTTTGACGGACACACATACGGTACTCTGGAATATTCCAAAGAATACCATAGTATCCCCGACAACGAGGCGAACCAGAAGTAGCAGAGTTTGCCCTCAAGAATGCCGACACCCCCACTCGGACCCCACGGGGTAGCCACCACCAGCCACCACCACTCCGGGCAACAACGACGTATGTCAGCCTGGGCCGTGCGCCCCTGTGACATTCAACCACCACGCCGCAGCCACCGTAGACAAAAGACACTACCTTCGCGTGGCGGAATCACCGAGTTAGCTAGGGGTGGAGTCAGAAACAATACTCCAGGCAGCGCCCCTCAGGTAGAGACGATCTATGGTCGCTCCCACAGAGAACAGGTAGACACGATCTATGGTCGCTCACACAGTGAACAGGTAGAGATGATCTATGGTCGCTCCCATAAAACCCCGGTAGAGACGATCAATGGTCGCTCCCATAACACCCAGGTAGAGACGATCAATGGTCGCTCCCTTGGCCCTCCGGTTGAGACGATCAACGGTCGCTCCCACAGTGCTCGGGTAGAGACGATCAATGGTCGCTCCCCCAAAATCCAGGTAGAGACGATCAATGGTCGCTCTCCCAAAGCTCAGGTAGAGACGATCAACGGTCGCTCCCTCAGCACTCCGGTAGAGATGATCAATGGTCGCTCCCACAATATTCGGTTAGGGACGATCAATGGTCGCTCCCCCAATGTCCGGGTAGAGACGATCGATGGTCGCTCCCAGGGTGTAGTGAGGAGAGGGACGTCTCCACAACCGGAGGTTGAACTCCAGGGGTCTCGCTTCAGAATATCTCGGAGAGACCTCCCTGTTTCCCCCGGCCTCTGTTCCCTACGCGTGGCCTTCGAGCAGACACACCTGTCGGGCCCCCGTGACAGCTGCTGCCGCAGCCCTCCCCTGACGGCGCCCCTGGTCGTGGGAGACCGCAGTCTGTCACCTCTTCCGGCCTGCCCTAGGACACCCGGGCGAGACCTCACCACGCCCCCGCGACGCCGGGACCTGACCCAGAGGTTCCTAGACCTCGTCGGCCCCAGTCCCACGGGCCGCACGCCGAGCCCGTGAAGTAGGTTAAGTCTGACTACCTCTCTCTTAGAATAAGTATTGTGCAGTGAATTTATGTAATATCTATTGGGGTAAATCAGAACAATATCCAGTTGAAGGACGAGAATGTGGATTAAGATCTAAAGTGAAAATACGTGCGAGTGTCGCCCCGAATCATTCTAAAGACATATCCCCAGAACTAGAAGAAAGACTAAAATATTATTGGTGTTCTATTAGCTAGCCGTGAAGTAATATTGTGAAATAGTATTTACGAGTATTCCGACTTTGTTACGCGTTGTGAAGCGAAAGTCTATATATCATACTTGGAAGATGTGTAATTAATAAGCCTGTGCCTCCAGAAACATGTTCCCACTCTAAATATCAAGAAAGGGAAGTATTAATGATATTCCCTCCCTCCGCACGCTACTCCTAAAAACCCTCTCCATTCCTCGCTCACGCCCTTAAAGCCAAAAGCAAGAATCAGAGTTATTTGTCAAAGAATCTTCGCTAACAGAAAACACCTAAACTCCCTTGCTAATATCGGCCATCCTCCAATATTACCATAACTTTCTCCTCGCCGTTTTAAGTCACTCTCCGCGTCTCCCCTACCTCCTCCTAGTGAATCACAAACCCCTCCCCCTCCTCCTCCTCCTCCCCCCCACGCGCTCCGCGCGCACCTGTATTTACTGCACTCCTAATACTAAGATTTGTTGTATTGTCATTAGTATCTAGAAAGCCAGTATCCTGCGAGATACACATATCTTAGATAAGGTTTTGTATTGCTCTATATTGTGTTGTAATATCTGCTGAAGTGTCCTGTGTCTGACTATGGTAATATATGTGTATGGTGTTGCCGAAGGTTTTTATGTCCTGCCTCTCTTTATTGCACTAGCTCCGGTCTCGAAGAGGACCCCGCTCCACGTTGGGTGAAATAGGTACGAGAAGTCGAGCCTAATTCAACCCAGCATTACACCTACCATATACTTTTCCTGTTACACTAAGAAGACAAATGTTCCTATGATTACCATACACATCTTTTTCTCCTTTTCCTTTGTACAGGGGAATAATTGTACCTGACTTCCAGTCCTCTGGAACTCTACCTTCCTCCCAGGCCAATCTACACATCTTCCACATCGAATCTACTTCTATCTTTCCTTCATGCTTCAGCATAATTTTCATTACACACTCGACCAATTCCTGGAGCTTTCCTCATTTTGACTTTCTTCATTGCTATCACAACTTCCATCTTACTGATTTCCTCACTTCTCACATCCCTCCATATCCCAGCCATTCCCAAGCTAGTTATACTCACATTACTTTCATATTCTATGTTCAGCAAATCCATAAAGTGTTCTCTATATCTGCTCACTTTTTCTCCCTTCTCCACTAGCAATCTACCATGTTTAAATTTCATTCTCCGACTAACTTATTTATCACCCTTCCTAACTCTCCTTACCTCTTTCCAGAACATTTTCTTACATTCCCTCCGCTTTACTCTCAAATTCCTTCCAAATTCCTCACCCACTCTCTTCTTACTGTCTCTTATTATTCTTGTCACCTCTCTCTTCCTCTCTTCATATATATAACTCTCTCTTCAGTCTCCCAACTTCCTCCACATCTCTGTTTCTCATCCGCTCGCCATATGCTTTCTTCTTTTGTGCCACAGTCTCTTTCACCTCTCCATTCCACCATGCTGTTCCGTGCACCCACTTTCGTCTTCTCTTCTCCGTACACACCACCTCACAGGCTGCACAGATTTCTTCTGTGAATATCTTGCACACACCTTCCACGTCCCGCACCTGCTCCAAATTATACTTACCAAATTGCTCCTTCACTTTTCTCGTATATTCTTGCTTTTTTTTCCATCCCCTTGCAACTTTCTACCCTCCTTCTAAGAATTATTTCCTCCTGTCCTTCCCTTACCTCTATTCCTCCATTTCATTTGAACCTTGACTTCCACTGCCACCAAGTGGTGGTCAGAAAAGTCACTCACCAACCCCTATATGCTCCTGCGTCCATTACATACCTCATTTTATCATCCACACACACACACACACGTCGTCTTCCCTTCATTCAATTCACCACCCACCCTTTTCATCATTCGCCACAGATACCTGTGGTTCATTTTGCGTCTGAAGAGGGTATTGGCTATCACCAACCCCCTCCCTGCACAAATGTCCACTAAAGCACTGCCATTCTCATCCATCTCTGTAGGCACACCTGACTCACCAACTACTCCATGCACCTTCACATTCCCTACTCTTCCATTCATATCCCCAATCAAAAACACTCTCTCATTCCTTTCAAACTTTTCCATGCATGGTTCCACACTTGCTCAGAACTCTTCTTTCACTCTTCTTGCAAAAAAGTAAGAATGATAATAAACTAGAGGTAACAAGAATACCGTGAAAGTAGGACTGTATGGAGATAGTTTCTAATTAAAATATCATAGATCTCTTCTAACTAAAAGTTGATGATTCCAAAACTACCACACACACACACAAACACACACACACACACACACACACACACACACACACACACACACACACACACGCACACGCACACATACACACACACACACACGCACACATACACACACACGCACAAACACACACACACACACACACACACACACACACACACACACACACACACACACACACACACACACATCGTTGGAACTAGGACAGGTGAAAGTCTAAGATGTCAGGTATAATGCTACAGTTCGTTCACTTTAACTTGGTCCAGATTTTCGTCCTTCTTCAGCATATTTCTCGCAGCTCTGTGACAGAAAAAGATGAAACTGCAGCTGTCCATCGTCTCCATAGCACTTCATCGTGACTAGCATCATATTCTTGTGTTAATATACTCGTAGTTAGAAGTAAGCATTCTAGAAGAAGGCATGGCAATTATTGTAGATCAAGGTAAAATAAAAAAAACATTATAATCAAGTCGATTGATACGAGAAAAATTTGTAATCAAAATATGCAACCGAACACCACGTAAGTGTTAAAATGGAAAGAGATTTATTGGTAGCTTCAATGGCGTTGATAGACATAAAGTGGGCATGGACAAGACGACATACTGAATAAATGTGAGGCGTAAAGTGGAGTAGTTTTGTGGCGATTTAAGTGGACAAGTGTGAAATGGATGATGTACACAGGTGTAAGATTACTCAAGTGGGCAGGTGTAATAAGAATTACATAGACAGGTGTAGGGAGAAAGCAGTTGTAAGACGAATTAAGTAGGCAGGTATAAGATGAAATAAGTGGACAAGTGTAAGATGAATTAAATGGACAGGTGCAAGGTGAATTAAATGGACAGGTGTTAGTTGACTTAAATGGACAGCTGTTAGGTGACTTAAATGGACAGGTGTAAGGTGAATTAAATGGACAAGTGTAAGATGAATTAAATGGACAGGTGTAAAGTGAATTAAATCGATAGGTGTAAGATGATTTAAATGGACAGGTGTAAGGTGAATTAAGTGGACTGGTAAAAGGTGAATTACATGGACAGGTGTAATATGTCTGGTGGACAGGTGTAATATGAATTAAGTGGACCCAGATTTAAGGTAAATTTTGGAGACGTGTAAGTGGATTAATCCATTAGCTCCCAGGGTTCCTGTGTGAGGGATTGTGCTGGAAAGGTACTAGGCATACCGCCCTCCGCCTATCGGCTGATGGCCGCGAAGCTCATAGGTCCCTACTTGGGGGTTCCTTTCTTTATCAATTTTTTAAATGCCCAGTTCCGTCCTATACTGAGGACACTGGGCACAAATGGGTTAAGTGGGCAGGTGTAGTATGGATAATGCAGGCAGGTGTGGTGAAGAATTAAGTGGCAGCTTACTATGAAAAAATACATATTTAAGGCTAGTACTGTATATGTACTGCATGCTGTATCACTTTGCGTGAGGAAGGTCCCTGACACCTTTCCTAAGTAACTTATATAGCCTGTTACATCTTAATGTCCATCTCTGTATTATGCAATTGCTTATAATATCCACTCTGCATAAATAACGTGGGAAAGGATATTAACTAACCGTATCCCCAAATTACTCTCTAAGGAACAGGTGCTAGGGAGCTTCTTTAACCCGCGGCGTCCCGGGGACATACTTCCACGTCCTCACGTTTTGTCACAGCTAATCCCGGGGACGTACTTCAACGTCCTGCAATTGCAAGGTTCATAATTTCCACAATTTTCAATTTTCGCCAGTCATTTTTGGTACGTATACACGTGACACCTTCCTCAACAAGATGCCAGGCAGAGACAATGCCTTACCCAGCATGACCTCCTCCCCCCCCTGCATGCCATTGTCTCAGCAATTCACATGTTATCAGTGACCTGGCCAGTATAGCCATGTCATGCCACGGTACGAAATTCAGGGCCAGAGTGATTCCCCAATCAATGACAATGTGGAGGACAAACTTTACATAGCATTAGAGGAAGAAACAGTTAGAAATGATGATCAGGTAATGTGGCAAAAAAAGGTCAGGTATTAGTGAGTGAAACAATGCTTATAATGCCTATATTACTGCTTAAAAACCAATATACTCTTGTACTACATATAAATTCGTAACAGTAAATAAATAAATACCGTTTATGAGTGGTGTGAAATAGTTATCCTCCCATAGAACTCGTTTTATTTGGTGCCAGCCTGATAGAAAACCCAGTAAGGTAAGGAGGCTCTCCTACCTGTAATGAGTATTTTAAACCTCAGGTGAGCGATTTCTCTATGAATTTTCGATGTTTCTCACCAAAAGCGAAAGTTTTAGCAAAAAAAAAAAAAGGGTCGAAAAATGGTCGGGATTGGGGGGTACCAGTGGTCAAAAAGTGGTCGGGACGGGGCGGGTTAACTCAATATTGGCCCTAAACTTACCTACCAAGGAGAATAATGAACATAATGGAATCTTATTTTTTGATTGGCTACTTCAGTCAAAAGGGGAAAAAGCTCAGTTTCCATATATTACCTCTGGATGTGGATAAAAATTTAAGTGACCTAGACCTGTATTCTCATCGGTTAACGAAGCCCCTTAACACCTCAAAGCAATTTATTTTGCTTATTATACCTTGCTGTCCTCTGCTTTGTTATCTAAGCGATTCTCATGTCACCCACACTCTTCAGAAATGACGTACAGTACTATATTAACCGGAAGTATCCAATAACAATTCGCTAGGGAAGAGGCGGCTATGAGAATGTGAAGATTTGTCTGACAAAGATCAAGTACTCAGATCACAACTGGGAGATTTGTGGGGATTTCAAAATGATTTCGTTCCTACTTGGAATGCAAGGCGGTTATACGAAGTACTCATGATTTTTATGCTTGTGGGACAGCCAGAGCGATGCAGAACATTTCGTGGGGAAAGACTGGCCTCTCAGAGAGTGTCTTAACCAGGCTCACGCAACGTTCAGAAAGCTCCACTGATCTCCAGAAAGAAGGTATTGCTACCGTGGCTACACGTAAAACTTGGTCGTGTGAAACAATTCGTGAAAGTTTTCTGCATATCCGGTCAATGTTTCCCAAGCTGAGTGTGGCAAAGATGACGGCTGTCATATTCATCAGGCTGCAAGTTCGAAGAATGCTTGCAAGTTGTGAACTCCAGGATAAAATGACCGATGATGAAGAGCACGTTTGGAATGCTTTCAGAGAGGATGTGGAAGGTTTTCTTGGCAACCAGAGGAGACCAGATTCCTCACAGCTCGTCGATGACCTGTTCAGCGCATTGCACCAACTTGGATGCAGAATGTCAATCAAATTGCGATATCTCCATTCCCACCTTGATTTCTTCAAAAGCAACTAGGGTGATGTCAGCGAGAAGCATGGCGGAAGGTTGCACCAGAACATTCTGCTGATGGAAACCAGATATCTGGGCAGGCGGAACGAGGCGATGATGGACGATTACGTTTTGGGATTGTTGCGCGATTGTCATCACAGATACAAAAGAAAGTCCTGATCAGAAGAGCATTTGTAGATACTATGTGCCCTGCATTCCTTGTGCTGTTACTGTTTGCTTATTTTCTACTATAGCTATATTCATAATATACACCCGGAAATATATAAATTGTTGCATAATTCCTGTAACTCTAGATTTACACAAAAACAAATTGCATACTCCCAATCTACACATTGACATTGATCAGAAATAGCATAAAAATCAACATAAACAAAAAAATGGCTTAAGTTTGTTACACTTATTATTATTATTATTATTATTATTATTATTAACATTATTGTCGTTGTTGTTGTTATCATCATTAGTAGTACTAGTTGTAGTAGTAGTCATAGTAGGAGTACTAGTAGTAGTAATAGTAGTAGTAGTAGTAGTAGTATATTACATTTTATTATTATTTTTATTATTATCATCTGTGATAGTGAAGCTGGTGTTGTTTTCAGTTTGTCTGTGTGCCTGTGTGTCTGTTAGCATGATAACTTCGCAGACGCTCAAGATATCATCAAATAATTTGACAGGTGTGTAGTAGGGATGAAAATCTTCGAGTATGAAATCGGTAAAAGTAGGTCAAGGTCATATTCCGAGCCAAAATAGATACGTATCAGCTCGCGGCTTGTGTGATTCATCTCTTGGGGGGGTGGGCTCCAGTTATTACCAGCCACGATAGCGAGGCTGGTATTGTTTTCAATTTGTATGTGTGTGTGTGTGTGTGTGTGTGTGTGTGTGTGTGTGTGTGTGTGTGTGTGTGTGTGTGTGTGTGTGTGTGTGTGTGTGTGTGTGTGTGTGTGTGTGTGTGTGTGTGTGTGTGTGTGTGTGTGTGTGTTTTAGCATGATAACTTCACAACCGCTCAAGGTATCATCACAAAATTTTACACGTGTGTAGTAGGGAAAAAAGCGATCACGAGTTCGAAACTGGTGAAAGTAGGTCAAGGTGTGTGGTCCTGTTGCCAGGATAACTTCGCAACCACTCAAGATATCATCACAAAACTTTACAGGTCAGTAGTAGGGATGAAAATCTCCTACGAGTTCGAAATTGGTGAAAGTAGGTCAAAGTTAAGGTCATATTCCGAGTCGCGCTAGATATGTATCGGCTCGTGTAGTTATTATTAATACTATTATTATTATTATTATTATTATTATTATTATTATATTTTTATATTATTATTATTATTATTATTATTATTATTATTATCATTATTATTATTATTATTATTAGTTTTTGTTGTTTTTGTTGTAATTATAGTAACTGTACTAGTAGGAGTAGTAGTAGTAGTATCAGTAGTAGTAGTAGTAGTAGTAGTAGTAGTAGTAGTAGAATTAGTAGTAGTAGTAGTAGTAGCAGCAGTAGTAGCAGTAGTAGTAGTAGTAGTAGTACTAGTAGTAGTAGTAGTAGTAGTAAAATTTCATTCCATTATTATATTATTTATTATTACTATTTATTATTATTATTGTTGTTATTATTATTATTAATATTATTATTATTATTATTATTATGATTATTTACTAGTGTTCGCCAGCAAGAATTTGCGGGAGTAATAGCCTTTATATCACAAAATATTTCCAATACCATTATCTTTATTTCCATACCGCTGTTGAGTCCACAATGACCCATTCCGACCACAACGTCCAAAGACTTATTTTCGGTTATTTTCGCGTGCAGGAGTTCAGATAATTTTGGCTCTGTTGCTCTGCATGCGATCACCGTTATTTTTTTTCTTTTACATTTTCCCCTCACTCCGTGGGCTTACCCGAACCTAATGCATAAGAATTAGGTCGATATCTATTACCGTTCTCCTGAAAAAAAAAAAAAAATTACATGAACGAGCAAACGCACTGAAAGAGAGACACTCTTACACACCTTGACATTATTATTTAGATACTGACATAACATAACAATAATGATCATTTAAGCTGTGAAAAGTGACAAAAAAGCTAAAAAAGTGACCAAAACTTTTCTTTAATAATGTGAACAGAAAATTCTAAGCGAACACCAATGACCTGAAAAAGATATAAATGTCTAGGTAATCAAAAAGAGATAAAGAAAAAACTACACATTTTATTAAAACTAAAGAAAGTATTTAAGTTACCAAGCCTGGCCTCAGCAAAAATAAAAAAGAAGTAAAAAAGTAACAGTACCGGTGCAAAAGATCCCCTCCCTTAAAAGAGAGAGAGAGAGAGAGAGAGACGTGAGCGGCAAAAATACATGCCCAAGACCAACTCTCTCTCTCTCTCTCTCTCTCTTATCCACCTCTCCTTGTACGTGCAGTGTATAACCAGGAGTTTTCTTTTATCCCACAGACATCAACCTCCACCCAGCAGACCATATTCATCAAATTAGGTAAGTATTAAATATTACTTATATTTCAAACCGTTCCATTTTGGTGCTGTACTATACGTGTAACAGTATATGCATGTATATACAGTCTATAAGTATTTATTTATGTATGTATATTCCTGCTATATTCAGACACCTTTATTCCCAGTAGAATGAAACCTTTTATCTGGAGGGTTACAGATACCCTCTATGCTGGTTTCTCTTTCGTAATTTTTCGTATATATATTTTTTTATTACCACATCTTCCTGGATAACAGTAGCAATGTATGAAGATATTGGTGTTTTGTATTCATTTATTCATTATAGTTTTGTGTGTGACGTTTTTCAGTTTTGTATTGGAAGGGTGGGTTTATATCTATCTGTCTGTCTGTGTCTGTCTCTTCGTCTATACCTTCTGTCTATCTATCTATCGACAGACAGACAGATTGATATAGACAGATACAGAAAGATCGAGATAGACTGCTGGATAGGTGTTTTGTTATGTCTGGTGTCAATTTTGTTTTATTTCATGGCATTTCATAAATGAGTTTTGAAATAAACTTAGCACGATACCAAACTCATAATCTTATTAATACCACAGGGATATAATTACGGTAGATTAGAGCACAACGAGGATTACAAGGGATCTTGCTACTCTCTTCAATCCATAGTCTCCTATAAGCTGAATAAAATCGTCTGCAGATTGCAAGGGTCCCTATTGTCGTCGGTTATGGAAGCTCCCTAACACCTTAACTTAAGCGATTTATTTGTTTATTACACTTTACTGTCCTCTTCTGAGTTGCATAAAGCCTTCCAATACTGGCACACGCTGCATAAATAATGAGAAAAAGGATATTGACCACCAATATCCAAAAATAAATCGCTTAGGAAGAGGTGCTAGAGAGCTTATTTACCTGGCGAGAGTACGAACCCAGGACTCAAGTAAAGATGTTAGCTTAAGAAGTTCAGGTCTTGAGTTACTGTCTTGATATGAAAATAGTTACCGGTATCGTTTTTCCTTACCATTCTGATATTTTCTTTGCTTAATTTTATCCCATGCAAGAGCCATTTTGTGTGTGTGTGTGTGTGTGTGTGTGTGTGTGTGTGTGTGTGTGTGTGTGTGTGTGTGTGTGTGTGTGTGTGTGTGTGTGTTGTTTTCACTGCATTGTGTTTATGGCATGCATGGATCTTCAAAAAGCAAATGACAAAATAAACAAAGTGAGATATGTTAGGTTTTGCCAATGAAGTAATTGAAAAACTAAGGAATTTTTGCGGCAGTGAAATATTAGTATCTAGGTGAGTAAGAGTAGATGACTATCTAAGTAAACGATTCTGTACAAGGAAGAGCTTATCTGAACGTTAATCCGAAAACTGTAGGTTGAAGGTGATGGGCCAAGGTCAGAGGTCAGGATGTCTTGTTATATCGCGAGGGCTTGATCCGATCTGAGAGAGAGAGAGAGAGAGAGAGAGAGAGAGAGAGAGAGAGAGACAGACAGACAGACAGACAGACAGACAAAGACAGACAGACAGACAGACAGACAGAAAATCGGCATTCATATTGTGTGTGGGTTGGGTGTATGAAGAAGTAAGTTCATATGGGTGCAGGTCAATGAAAGGTCAAGGTCACGGGCCGGGGTCAGTGTTCAGAAGCGTCTTCGTTGTCCCTTTCTAAAATTATTCAACTTACTTCCTTTTTTTAATAGCTCCATAATTTTCCTTCTTCCCTTCTGTTTCTCATTTTTGTTTATTTTCAGTTTCATTGCTCTTCTAATTTTAACTTTTACCCACGTTCCCGCTCCTCCTCCTACTCCAACCCTTTCTTCCATACCTTGTTTCTTCACTTCTTTTCTCTTTCATTACACCATTTTTTCTTTATTTTCTTCCTTCCTTGTTTCCTTCGTCAATTCGGCCATATATTTAATGACTTATTTTTTATGCAAAGAAGAAGGAACCAAAGGCCACGAGCCCGCAATAACTGAGCCTTCCAAAAGAGAAACAAAATACAAGAGAGAGAGCCAAACTCAAGATCCGTTCATTTCGAGATGCCTGGACACACTGAGTTTGAAAGACTGGATATCATAGGAAGCAGGAAATACAGACAGAGGGAGACAGTTCCAGAGCTGACCTGTTGCATAAATGAAAGACTGAGAGTAACTGTTAACGCTTGCATTAGAGAGTTGGACAGAAAAGGGATGAGAGTTTGCTGCTAGACGGGTGCTACGCGCCTATCGTACAGGTGAAGGAATGCATGCAGACAGTTCAGAGGAGCAGTGACCATTGAAGCAGCAACAGAAAAGTGATAAAGATGCAACAGTGCGCCGAAGAGACAGAGGTTGTAGGGAGTCAGTAAGAGAAGGAGAGTTAATGAGACGAAAAGCCTTTGATTCCACCCTATTGAGAGGAACTGTATCTGGGGAGTCTCCCCACACATGAGAGTTGTACTCCACACAGGGACGGATAAAACTCGTGTATAGAGTCAATAATTATGCAGGGGTAAAGAAGGAACGGAGTCGACTTAGCACACCTAATCTCTTTGGAAGCAGATTTTACAAGAGATGTAATAAATTATGATCTTTGCAAGATAAGTCCCAAGTAAATGAAACCCCAGGCATGTTCAAGGATGATGCAGGATTAAGCTGAATATTATTAAACATTAGTGGGCACACCTGTCGAAGATTTTGTTGGATTGATATGTGTAAGAACTGAGTCTTTGATGCATGAAAAACAACCAGATTATTTTTACCCCAGTCAGAGATACGAGCCGAGTCAAACATTAGGTTGCCATAGCCTCATCCCTTGTTTGTTGAAGTAACTGCTGAGATGGGCGTTGCTGAAATCAAATGGAAAGGTGAAGGGTGGAGTCATCAGCGTATGAGTGGATAGGGTTAGATGTACAGCTTAGATATTCATTGATGAATAAAAGGAAGAGAGTTGATGATAGGACAGAGCCGCACCAATGTTGATAGATCTAGAAGAACGATGGCCGTCTACAACAGCAGCTATAGAACGACCAGAAAGGAAGCTAGAGATGAAGGCACAGATAGAAGGATAGAAACTGTAAGAGGGCAGCTTGGAAATTAAAGATTTATGCCAGACTCAATCGAAGCCTTTGAGATGTCAAATACAATGCCAAAGCTTTTGCCAAAGTCCCGAAATGAGGATCACCAGGAGTCTGAAAGGAAGGTGAGAAGATCGCCAGTGGAGCGTCCCTGACGGAACCCATACTGACGATCAGAAAGAAGGTTGTGATAGGAAAGATGCTTTAAATTTTTTCTATTAAGAATTGACTCGAAAACTTTTGAGATACAGGATGTTAAAGCAATTGGACGATAGTTAGAGGGTTGGAAATGGTCACCTTTCTTTGGGACTGGATGAATGTGAGCAAACTTCCAGCAAGAAGGAAAGGTACAAGTTGACAAACAAAGACGAAAGAGTTTGCCTAGGCAGGGTGTAGGCACAGAAGCACAGTTCTTGAGAACAACAGGAGGGACTCGATCATGCCTATATGCCTTGTTAGTCTTGAGGCCTGTGATGGCAGAAAATACATCAGCTGAAGAAATCTTAATGTCAGCCATGAGGAAGTCAGAGAGGGGAAGTGATGAACAGCACCAGAATCGTCTAAGGTGGAATTGGAAGAGAAAGTCTGAGCAAAGAGATCTGCTTTATCATTAGAAAAAATAGCTACAGAGCCATCAGAGTAGAAAAGAGGAGGGAAAGATGATGAGGTAAAGTTGTTAGAAACGTTTTTGGCAAGGTGCCGAAGGAGCGGGAAGAATTCGAGTTGGAGAGTTGAGAGCATTTAGTACGGATGAAATTATTTTTAGCAGAGCAAAGAACAGACTTAGCACGATTCCGGGCAGAAAGGTATGAAAGATATGATTCAGGGGTGGGTTGCCTCCTGTACCTTTTATAGGCCCTCTCCTTGTTGTGGATAGCATTAGAACAAGTGTGATAAAACCAAGGCTTTCTTGCATTAGTCAAAGGATATGAGAAAGGAATGTAGGCTTCCATGCCTGAGTGTAATGCGCAAGGCACACTCAGATGGCTCCCGCTCATGGAAGCAATAACCATTCCATGGAAAATAAAAAAAAGTACTGCCTGATGGCCTCCCAATCCGCAGCTCCAAAGTGCCACAGACGACGTTTCTTTGGAGGGTCCACAGGCCGTACTGGAGTGATAGGACAGGTTAAGGTGATTAGGTTGTGATCGGAGGAGCTCAACGGAGACAAAAGATTAACAGTGTAAGCAGAAGGATTAGTTGTAAGGAAGAGGTCAAGTATGTTGGAGCTCTCTCCAAGGAAATTAGGGATATGGGTAGGGTGCTGTACATGCTGCTCTAGGTCAATAAGGATAGAAAAGATGTAGGCTTGTTCACCAGGTGGATCAGTGAAAGGAGAGGAGAGTCAGAGGTGATGGTGAACATTGAAATCTCTTAGAATTGAGATTTCACAGAAAGGAGAAATAGATACAATGTGTTCCATCATAGAAGTGAGATAGTCAAAGAATTTTTGATAGTCAGTAGAATTAGGGGATAAGTAAACAGCACAGATATATTTAGTCAGAGAGTGATAGGAAAGCCGAAGCCAGAGTGTGGAGAATTCAGAAGAGTCAAATTCAGGAACACGAAAGCAAGATAAGTCATTGCGTATATATACATAACAGCCACCTTTGGCTTTGAAATGAGTATACAGAAAGTAGGAGGATACAGAAAAAGGTTTGCTGTCAGTTGCCTCAGATAGCTGAGTCTCAGTTACGAAAAGAAGGTGAGGTTTAGAGGAGGAGAGGTGGTGCTCAACGGGGAGAAAGTTGGAGGAAAGGCCACGAATGTTGCAAAATGAAGAAGTGAGTCAGACAGCGGTTCCAGGCAGCTCGGGTCGTCACCGGGAGACTTGTTCCTTCTTTCTTTTCTTTCCCCCCTTTTCTTTCTTTTTCTTTCTTTCTTCCTTTCATCCTCCTTGCCACTCTTTCATTGTCTCTCTTCGTTTCACGCTAATTTCCTTCTTACCGGCATCATTTTTCTCGTTATGCTTCCCTACTTTTCTTGCATATTTATGCTTCTTTATTCTATAATTTAGTTCTGATCTGTCTTTTATTTTCTCTTTTTATTTATAATTAGTACTTGTCATTTTAATTTCCTTTGTCTTCCTGGTTGTGCATCTATCTGTCTATGTATACATATTTATGTGTATGTGAGCATGTAATATATATATATATATATATATATATATATATATATATATATATATATATATATATATATATAGAGAGAGAGAGAGAGAGAGAGAGAGAGAGAGAGAGAGAGAGAGAGATGGTACAGTGGTAAAGTGTTCTATTTCGTCACTGAAGAACAAGGGTTCGCGCCCCGCCAGAGTAATAAACTTTGGGAGCATTCTTCTGGCGACGTACTACATTGGCGGACATAAGGGGTGCTGTGGTTGTACCATTGTCGTATACTTTAAAGTACGCTTGCACCCAGTCAGCTTATGCAGGCCGATTACATTTGGTTCACAGACTACACACACATCCAAAGCCACTCCAACACTACAATTACACGTAAAAGCACTTCTCACCCTACATACAATCTCTACCAGACAGCCTAATCCACTTGGTAGAAAATTAAGGAAAACAAAAAGCAAGATTAAGAATAGAGGAGTAACCAGCCAATGAGTTTCAACCAAGATGAATAAGTATGTGCTCCAAAAGACAAGAAGCAAAACCAAACCAATTTTGGAGGAAAAGTACCCTGAAAATAAAAGCCAACAGGAAAATAGGAAAACAAAATAAATAAAATGTGTGAAAAAAGGGAAATCTAGAACATACATACACACCCCTATACTGTTCAGTTCTCTCTGACGGATCCGTAAGTCAGGAAAAAAGTTTATGCATAATGAAAACCTGATGAGCAACACGATTAAGTAAGATAAGCCATTGCAATTATAATCAGAGAAAAATGGGTAAAAACTATATATATGTTGAGGAAAAGTGCAACAAATTGTAAATATATACGGAGGAAGGATTACCCAGAAAAACTGGATAAAAGAAAAAGAAACAAGAATGAGAAAACTGAAAAATTATGTACAAAAATGGACATTGAAACAGGATCGCGAGGAAAAAAAAAATCAGCTTGAACTGAAAATGCCATGAACAACAAAACATTCGTTGAATACATGTGAAAAGCAAAATGCTCATGAGAAAAAAAAAAAAAAAACTATCTATCTATCAATATACCTAGGCTGCTTCCCCCAAGGAAAGGGAGGTAGCCGAGACAGGACGACACACTCCCAATTTACTCATCCATTCAAACACATTCATTCGCATCTTAGCCCGAAAGGGGAGAACGGACAGATCCTCACCGCATCTCACTGCACAAGGGTAAACTGCGCAGTGCAATCAATGATATCTTCAGCAGGGCCCGACAGCAGAGCTGGTTTACCCCTGCCACATCATAATAGACCCATCTCTTTACCTGCAACTGACCTGACTAGCTGATCAGACCAAATGCGGGAGAATATCCCCTCAGGGCTGCGTCATCACTTATTCATTCACAGTTTCGCTCCATTTCTTTGTCACGCACAGCCACTCTTCCTTGCTCAACAGACATCCCTCTCGCATCCATTGCTCTCTTCACACTGTCCATCCATCCTATTCGTGGTCTTCCTCTCAGCCTTACACCTCTCACATCAGATCTAGTTATCTGTTTCACCAATCGCTCATTTTCCATTCTCCCCCCCCCAAAAAAAAAAAAAATGAAACAAAGGACAGAGATATGCATGTTGACCTTTGATCTGTGTTGTGGGTTAATGTAAACACACACACACACACACACACACCAGGCACCGAGCAGAGTGGATGCACGTCAACACCACACCTGGCGAAAACCCGGCCAGTGGTTATACCTAATTTAGTATGTTTATATGAGTCAACCTCTTTACCAGGTTAGACTAAATGATGCTGTAGTATAAAAAGAAGTTATAAGTAAGATCGTTGTTCCGATGGTAAAGAAAACAAAGTAACGCAAAAATGCTCAAGATCAGCTGATCAGTTGTTCAGTCTGCAACTCTGCACCAGAGAATGTACTGTAAGTAGAATCTGTGCTCTTAGTACTGCATGATGGCCTACTTTAGTAAAGCAAATTTAGAAAAGAAAAGGGATAAAGGTAGAAAGCAGGATGATGATTTCTACCGAGAGCTGGTTGAAATGGAGACTTACAAAATACTGGTGGAATAAGTAAGCAGATTAGAGATGGTTTTTCAGAATGAAATTGATGAAATCAAGAAACAGCTGCACTGGCAAAACTAAGAAATAGTAAAATTAGGAAAAGAAATCAACAAGAAAGACACAATAATAGATGAGCTGATAGTAAAGGTGAGTTCACTTAGGAGGAAAATTAGTGAAATGGCAGGTACAGTAATCAACCACGAGAGCATTATGGAAGAGTTCAGAAATGATACAGAGACAATTAGGAAAGCAAGCAATCTGACAGATAAGAGCAGTGATATTGAGGAGAAGATAACACAGGTGAATGAAGTGGTGCAAAGCTACAAAAATGATGTGGAAACCACATATGCTGAAATGGTGAAAGTAAATAAAGACTTAGACACAAGGGTGGAAGAAAAAAGCAAAGGAAGTGAAAAGAATAATCCAAAACAACCCTAAATTGGTCAGAGATTCAGCAGATATCAATAAATCTATAGTAATCACTGGTATAGAAGAGGAAGAAATAAGAAACAAGATCTCAAGAGTCAAAAAGGAGATGGAAAATGTAATGAGCATTTTGAAGGAAGTATCAGAGGAAATCTGTAATAAAGACAGAGGAACACAAAAGGTTAGGGAAATATGAAAGAAAGAAGTCAAGGCTCCTAAAGGTAACCTTCCAGAGTGTAAACACTGTGGAGGAGATACTAAAAAATGCAAAGAAACTCATGGAAAAAGAGGATTTCAAAAATGTATGAATAAAAAGATGCCTAACACAAGAGGAACTGGAATTACTGAAAAAGAAGGGGGAGCAAGCAAAAACAAAGAACGAGGGAAGATCAGAGGACAAGAACAATACATTTTTTACAAAGTACAGTAATCCTCGTACTATCTGGATGCCCATTTTCCGGACATCCCCACTTACTGGATAGTTGGGTCCCACGATCCAGTATTCCCAAAATGGGCCAAAAATCGCAAAAAATTAAAAAAAAAAAATCCGACTTTTTTCCGCCCGTAATTTGAACTCGGTGTGCATGGTGCAGACCAGCTGTGTTTGGGTGTGTAGTTCTGCTGCAGTCCACTAGAGGCCCCTGCATCCTCCCCACTTACTGCCCGTCTCTTGTTGTGAGTGCACGCTCGTGATCATGGCTCTCCACATGCTCACTTTTGTGGTGGTGCCTTACCTGCTGCAGGCTCTGCTGCTGCTCTCGTGCCTCTCGTTAGTGTGTGTGATGATGGCCCCGCTGCCTGAGACGAGGAAGAGAGTGGTTTTGACTCTGGAGAAGAAGAGGGAGATAATGGACAAGGTGGATGCAGGATGAGTCTACCTCATGCATCCTTCGTGAATTCAGAGTGGCCCAGTCTACTTTGTTTGATATCAAGAGGTCCTGCGACAAACTCATGCAGTACATGGCTGACTTCTCATCGAAAAGCAAACGCAATGTGGAGAGGAAGATAATGTTTACTTCCAAGTATGCTGAAGTTGACCGCTCCACGTTGACTTGGTATCGACAGCAACGTGCTGCTGGTGTGCTGGTGCATGGCACGAAGCTGAAGGCTGCTTCTGAGAAGTTTGCAAGGCTTCACGACATCCCAGACTTCCAGGTATCCGAGGGTTGGCTCTTCATGTTCAAGTTACGACATGGCCTTACCAACCGTAAGGCCCATGGCGAAGCTTTGGACGCCAACAAGGATGGAGTAGAAGAGTTTTGGCACAAGGTGAAGTGCGTGATCGACAGGGAAGGCCTCACTCTCGGTTAAGTCTACAACACTGACGAAACTAGTTTATTCTATCAATCTTTGCCAATGAACACTTTAGCCGTGGAGACAGAGAAGCGTGTACCTGGCCGCAAGCTCTCCAAGCAACGGATATCTGCTTTGTGTTGTGCCAATACTAACGGCATGCACCAGCTTAACCCCTTAACTGCAGGGTGTCACTTTCGTGTTGCTCGGGCGCAATGTATCATACCACGGGGCGTCACTTTTGTGATTCTGTGTTATTTTGAATTCTCCCGGGCTTACAATTGGTGGCTTGTATCATCTATCAGTACTGCCAATGTCCAACACTAGTCAGCACTCCAAATCTCATCTGTACTCCCATCCATTGTTGACAATTTAGCCATTTTCCCCCATTCCTGACTCCCCTCCCTACCTCCCCTCCATTACCCTGTCCTCTCGCCTCCCCGGCCGCGCTGCGCTAAAGCAAATTTCTCCCGGAATTATCCACTGATTTCATCCATTGAAATAAGCCCTATGCCCTATTCTTATACAAAATAATATATACCAAAAAGAAATAAGGTAAGTGATAGTGATATACACCTTGATTTGGCTAATTATCACCTGACAACACCTCACGTGCACTCGTTCGCTAATTTCCCACGGAAATTTCCCCTTTGAAATATGCCATATAATCTATTCTCGTAATAAAAATATATATAAGAAAGGAAGGGAGAAGCCAAAGTGACATTTACATTCACCTGGAACTACCTACTTTTTTCTGTATTTTCGAGATTTCCTACTAATCATTTTTTAGCATGTACTGCTACTGTCCACCAATAGTCAGCACTCCTAATCTCATCTGTACTCCCATCCATTGTTGACAATTTAGCCATTTTCCCCTGTTCTTGATCCCCTCCTTACCTCCCCTCCAGTACCCTCTCACCCCTCCCTGCCTCACCTCCTTTACCCTTTCCTATTGCCTGCCCTGCCGCGCTGCGCTAAAGCAAATCTCCCCCGGATTTTTCCACTGATTTCATTCATTGAAATAAGCCCAATGCCCTATACTTGTACAAAATAATATATACCAAAAAGAAATAAGGTAAGTGATAGTGGTATACGCCTGGAATTGGCTAATTATCACCAGACAACACCTCACATGTACTCGTTTGCTAAATTCCCACAGTAATTTCCCCTTTGAATTATGCCTTGCAATCTATTTCCGTCATAAAAATATATATAAGAAAAGAAGGGAGAAGCCTAACTGACATTTACATTCACCCGGAACTACCTATTTCTTTATGTATTGCCGAGATTTCCTACCAATAATTTCTTAGCATGTAAGTTAGCAGCTGTCAGCCCCATTGTCACTGTCAACCCTTGCCTTCTCAGATAAGCCGCATCATTCAGTTCCTTGTCCTCCTCTGTGGTCAATGCATGTCGCACTCGCGCCCCGCCATATCCGCCGCTTCTGCGCCCATTGCAAAGTGCCCCGTGACCTCTACCCCCAGAAAAACTCATGTGGGAAGCAGGAAAGGACTAAGTGACTGCAGTGGAATGTGAACTAGCCGAATTATCAATGATAATAATGAATAGTGACTATGATCCTTCGGGTGATTCGTGTGATGAGCCGGGTGAGGAAATCGTGCCAGAAACTCCTAGTATGAGTGCTTCAGTGTCCCAGGTTATCCCAAGCTCCGAAGGAAAGGAGCCTTTAGTGCAGCAACGGAAGGAATTTGGGAAGGGAGTGAAAAGGTGGCGGGTTAGCCCCGGAACAATGGCCCCGCATGACCCAGCCCGCCATGAGTCCCGAGGTGAATCACCTCCCCGTTCCCCAAGCCCCACTTCACTCATTTCTTTCTCTTCTTCTGCTGAATTTTCTCCGGAGTCTTCATCGTCGGAGTCGCCACCAGCATCAACAGTGAAGGCAGGCCGTAGAGGAAGAGGTAAATCCCTGACCCCTAAAGTAGAGTTGCCAGTAGAGTAAGGGCTGCTAGTGCTGTATGGCAACCCAGGGTCAGTGCAAGTGACCTTGAAATAGATAAATCTGCCTCATAGCCACCCTCCACCCTCACCCATCCTACACCGCCACGACAGGGAATCCTGGAAGCCTTTGCGTGGACGGAAGGGTCCGATTTTGTCCCAGAACATCTTGATTTCAACGAGAGTTCCTCAGGGATACAGCCTGCCTTCAATCTTGACGACGATGTTGAGTGTGTTGACTTCCTTTTGGCCTTCCTCGATGACGAAATCATGCAGCACATATGTGATGAGACCAACAGGTATGAATCACAACGTGCTGCAAGTGGTACAGGTGCAGCCAAGATGCAACAGCGGTCCATGCTGGGAGTGCAGGAGCTGTATGTGTTCTTCGCCCTCATGCTTCTCATGCCACACTCAAAGAAGCATGAGTTGGAAAAATACCGGTCCATGGACTCCTTACTACCCCCACCCACCTTCAATAAGTACATGGCCAGAGATCGCTTCCAGAACATCATGGGAAACCTGCACTTTGCCAACAACTATGTACCTTCTCAAACCGACCCACTCTGGAAGATTCGGGAGATTCTGAGCAGAATGAAAGATAAGTTTATGACATTCTTCCACCCCTGTCAGAAGGTTGTCATTGACGAATCCTTGGTTTTGTTCAGAAGACGTCTTAGGTTTGTGCTGTACATTCCAAGCAAATGCCATTGCTTTGGACTCAAGTTCTTTGTACTGTGCGACTGTAAGACGGGGTACATCCTTGACTTCGTCATTTATTCAGCAAGCACTGTCGATCTTGATAAAACACCTCCCCTTGGCTTCTCAGGCTGTGTAGTGAAAGTGCTCCTTGAAAGGTATTTTGGTGGGAATCATGTGCTGTATACAGACAACTATTATACAGCACCGAAACTTGCCAAATACCTTTCAGAGCACGGCATCGGCTCCTGCGGCACTGTCAAGAGTAATCGTGCCCACTTCCCTAAATTCCCAGAGGCAGGAACCTCGCAGCGAGGAGACATGCACTTACACAAGTCTGAGAAGATGCTGGCAATATGGTGGCATGACAAGAGGGTCGTGCACATGCTCACCACCATACACAAGGGGGAAATGAAAGACAGTGGGAAGGTCGACCGTAGGACAGGCGAACCTGTGAGGAAGCCTGATGCTGATATAGACTACAATATCAACATGCGGCTGATGGACAAGTCCGACATGATGATTGGAGAGATCGACCGCCTCAGGAAGGGTACTAGGTGATACAGGAAAGTTTTTCTGCATCTCATTGACATGACGATGCTGAACGCCTTCATCCTGGACAAGATGAAGGTCAAGCCACCCAAGTCCTTCTCCCTGACGTTGTTCGCCAGGACTTGTGTTCAGCAGCTGCTTGAAAGATATGGTAAGGTGACAGCAGCAGCTCCAAGGCATCATGCAGTAAGACTTCCCGACAGACTTGAGCAGAGGGCATACATGGATCGGCACAGGCTGGTGCAAATGCCTGCCACAACCATGATGAAAGCTGCGATCCACAGGTGCCAGGTGTGTGCACATACCACCTGGCACACACCTGAGCACAAACGCACCTCTTGGCAGTGTGCTGAGTGCCAGGTTCCCCTCTGTGTTACCTGCTTCTTTGATTACCACAGCCAGAAGCAATTCTAAAAGTACAAGTGGGAAATGAAAATAATGTGTAAATAATGTGTAAATAGCAAGTGAAAGCAATAGATGTACATATGATTGAACAGTGTAATATAGTTTTATGTTACTGAAAGTGACAGTGAATAACATAGTGTAAGTAAAATAGAAGTGTAAATATTGAAAATACAATAGAAAATGTAAATAAAAATGTAAATAATTAGTAATATAAAAATATAAGTACAAATACTTGAGGTTATAACAGTGAAAGTGAATCCGTGGCTCTCTACGTATTTTACTGAATGAAAAATTGAATGACTTCAGTGACAATAAACTAATACTACTGAAGGAAACTTATGGATAAAGACTGCAGATATATATAAGTGTTATATAATAATAGGAATATAAAGGGTGAGTGTTTTTTTTGAATAATAAATGACAGAATACCAGCGGCGAACTAGCGCAAGTGGGAAGGTCATACGCGCTCGTAATTTTCATTGTTTTCACAGTTTTTTTTTTTTTTTTAGTATGGATTCCAAACTACTTGATAATCATAGATTAGTGTTTCTAGTGATAATATCTGGCTGTGGTAATCATATTACGGGTTGTCGGGAAGTCTAAAGTAGAGACTTCGTTACCCAACTTCAGAGATCTCCACAAGTCCTACGGTGCTAGACGAAGGCTCAACAAACATCCCAGGAGAAAGCTGAAGGTATATGCCATAAGCATATTTAATTTTAATATTCTAGAACTAATAACCGATTTTTGGCAAATATTTTTAGAGTCTGTCGGAGCCCGAATATGGCCGCAGGACATGCAAGACAGAGCAAAACAAGCCTGTGGTGTAAGGGTTAAGAAGAAAATTCATATTATAATTCTCGAGTTGGATACTAAAAACGTCTTGTATCCTCAGAAAGGCATTAAATAAATTATTAAAGTTTGGTAAAAAGTATGATGAAACTATATAATTCAGGAGCTCGAAATCACAACTGTCATGTACTCTCAGAAGGGCATTAATAGTAATGTCAGAAAGTAATATTCCCAGAACACAACAGACGTAGACACTTTAAAAATAACAATATTTACAGACCGAGAATAATTGATAATAGTCTTTGTGGTGTCAGTTTCGTGTCTTGGATATCCACAGAAATGTTGTCTAAGAATGTCTCATGCTTATATATTCACTTTCTAAAAAATACCAGAAATTAGAAAAAAAAAAAAAAAAACAGTGATTAGAATGTCATACAACAGGAATACTTGATATAATTCTCGTTATGCAAATTATGAATGTTCATATGTCTAGAGAAATGAACAAAGAAAGGGAATCTCTCTTAAAGCTAAGCAATTTTCAAAACAACATAGGAAGTCCAAGCACTTAAGGGGAAAAATTGGTATAGGAAATTCAAGGAACGTACATGTTATCTTTCTGTCGTAGCAAATTATGTCAGTTCGGAAGGAAACAAAGACCCGTTAGAAGAGAAAATTAAGGAAAACAAAAAGCAAGATTAAGAATAGAGGAGTAACCAGCCAATGAATTTGTAGCAAGATGAAAAAGTATGTGCTCCAAAAGACAAACAAGCATAAACAAACCAATTTTGGAGAAAAAGTACCTTCAAAATAAAAGCCAACAGGAGAACAGGAAAACAACACAAATAAAACGAGTGAAAAAAAGGGAAATCTAGAACATACAGACACACCCCTATACTGTTCAGTTCTCTCTGACTGAACCGTAAGTCAGGAAAAACAAAGTTCATGCATAATGAAAACCTAATGAGCAACACGATTAAGTAAGATAAGCCATTGCAATTATAATAAGAGAAAAATGGGTAAAAATGGAGGAAAAGTGAAACAAATTGTAAATATATACGGAGAAAGAAAAGCTAAGAAAAAGTAGAAGAAAGAAAAAAAAGAACGAGAAAACTAAAAAAAAAGTTTAAAATGGACATGGGAACAGGATCGCGAGAAAAATCATCTTGAATTGAAAATGCCATGAACAGTAAAACATTCGTCGAATAGTTGTGAAAAGAAAAATGCTTACAGGAAAAAAAATGAAAAAAATGGAACACAAAGGGCAGAGATATGCGTGTTGACCTTTGATGTGTGCTGTGGGTTAATGTACTCTCTCTCTCTCTCTCTCTGTCTCTCTCTCTCTCTCTCTGTATATATAATATTGAAAAGCCAATCCTGGGCATAGCACTTTCGTTCCATCGATTTAAATGGCATAAATTTTCAAAAGAATAGTTCATGAAAATAATATTTTAGGTGAAAATCCGTGGATGGCTAGAACAGTGTAATTAAATAGCAGTGACGCCCTTCGTTAGCGAAGATGTCGATAACTGTGAAAGAAATAATGGTGGCAGTGCTGCATTTGTGTGTGTGTGTGTGTGTGTGTGTGTGTGTGTGTGTGTGTGTGTGTGAGAGAGAGAGAGAGAGAAAGTGTCCAATATTAAGTAAAGAATTACAGGTGAAAGGTAAGCTGTACTCGTAATTATGTGGTGGCTGTGTCACACTGCTAGTAAGATCAGGAGGGAGGCAGGTCATTTAGAGGAGTTACAGAGCCAAGGACCACACCGCACCACACCACACCGCACAACACTACACGCCCGCACACCTCGTCACACCACACCTCACCCCTCCCCATCCCATCCCACCCCACCAATGATCGAGTCTTCATTAGCAGGCACGAAAAATGAACCTGGAGCGGTATTGCGTTGTTGTTTTTGGAGTGTTTTTGAGGGTAATGATGGTGATGGGCAAATGAGGGACCTTTTGTAGTGAAGGGAAGAGGACGAAGGGGAAAGACATGGCTATTGAAGTAGAGCCTTTTTTTTCTTTTTTCTGTCAGGTAGAGAATGTCAGTTTTTCTACGCGCCTGGTCAGTGTGTTGATGCTCCCAGAATCCTGTGACTCAATCTGTTAAATGAAATTATCCTTCGTTTGCTCATTTTTTTTTTTTTTTCGAGGAGGGAGGGTATTCAGCACCAGTCTCTCTCTCTCTCTCTCTCTCTCTCTTTCACCTGTGATTTCCTGTGATGTAGTTTAGGGCTGCTGCCCTAGGTCACGCTGGTGCGCCACCTTCCGTTGGTCGTTCCAATCTGATGCAACAGACTGTTTCTATCTGAGGTCTACTGATAATGGGGCAGCAGTGGCTGGTCCACCACCGTGCGCAGAAACTCGTCCAGGTGTTTCTTGAATGTTTCCAGGGTGCCCGAATATTCTCGCAGTCCCCGTGGTATACAGTTGAACAGTCGGGGACCATGTACTGCAACAGAGCCTTTCTTGAGTGTTTGTAGTCTTGTCCACCTCGTCGATATCGATAGAATAATACACATCAATCCTCTTCTCCCTCTGTTGGCGGTTTTGATACAGCATTCGTTATCCAGGTTAGGGACCAGTTCATTGATAATTTTCCATATGTATATAATGATGTACCATTTGCGTCTTCGCTCTAGTGAATACAATATCAGGTGTTCCAGTCGTTGCCACTAATTCATATTCTGCATTCCAGTCATCCTGGCTGTAAACGTACATTGTACTGCTTCTAATTTTCTGCTTTGACCGGTTGTGCTTGGGTTCCAGAGCATTCTGTTTACCAACATTTTATAGAGTGTTAAAATTGCAATTGACGCCTTTGTTCTAAAAGTTCTTAGTATCCACCCTATCGTCTGTCTTGCCTTCGCAACTGTCCCGTCTATTTGCTGCTGGAAGTTTCCGTTGTCACTCAGGGTAACTCCAAGATCCCTCACATGACTACTCTGTTTTATGATGTGACCTTCTGGTGTTTTATAGCAGTCACTGGCAGTATCAGCACTGGGATGACAATATCTCAGTAATTCAAATTTCAAACTATTGAACTGCATGTTGTTGGTTATTGCCCATTCGTAAATTTTTTCTAGGTCCAATTGTGTCAATCTTTGGTCATCTTCATCCTTCACAGTGCTCAAATATCTAGTGTCGTCCACAAAGGACGAAACATTACAGTGAGACATGTTGGCATCTATGTTGTCGATAAATATCAAGAACAGAATAGAGCCGATGATCGATCCTTGTGCTACTCCGCTCAACATGTTCATTTTATCTGACTTGATACCTTCCACGACAACCGACTGACTCCTGTTGCCCAGGAAACAGAGTATCCATTTAAATAGTTTCCCTCTGATTCCGATGTTCCATAATTTCTTTAGAAAAATTAGGTGTTCCACTTTGTCAAAGGCTTTTGCAAAATCGAGGTAAACGACGTCAACAGTGCCTTCATTTTCGAGCAATTGAAGTATGTTCATACGATGTTGTAGTAGCTGTGATAAGCACGATTGACCGTGTCTGAATCCATCTTGCTTGTTGTTGTATAGTTCATTTTTTTCAAGGTACTCATTTAACTTTTTGATGATCGTCCTCTCAAACACTTTAACCCCTAAACTGCAGGGTTGTTTTTGCTTGACTTGCGTGTCTCGTGGGCATATTTGCGCTCCGACAGACTCTCTAAAAATATTTGCCAAAAGTCAGTTATTAGTCCAAGAACATTAAAATTAAATATGCATATGGCACATACCTTCAGCTTTCTTCTGGGATGTTTGTTGAGCCTTCGTCGAGTACCGTAGGACTTGTGGAGACCTCTGAAGTTGGGTAACAAAGTCTCCACTTTACACTTCCCAACAACCCGTAATATGATTACCACAGCCTGATATTATCACTAGAAACACTATTCTATGATTCTCAAATAGTTTGGAATCCATACTGAAAAAAAAAAAAAACACCGTGAAAGCAATGAAAATTACGAGCTTGTATGACCTTCCCACTTGCACTCGTTCGCCGCTGGTGTTTTGTCATTTATTATTCATAAAAACACTCACACTTTATATTTCTCTATATAACACTTATATATATCTACAGTCTTAATCCATAAGTTTCCTTCAGTAATAGTAGCTTATTGTCACTGTAGGCATTCAATTTCTCTTTCAGGAAATTATATAGCATTCACTTTCTCGTCCTGTATACCAGCATTGAGAGTGAATCTGTCACTTTCACTTCCACTTTCATAATTCATATTATTCATACATGCTAGAGTGAAACTTTCACTTTTATTACTCCTAGTATATATACTCGTATTCTTATATTACTACTCATTTACATTTCTATTTACATTCTCTATTTTATTTACATTATTAACATTTCTATTTTATTTACACTGTGTTATGCACTGTCACTTGCAGTAACTTATAAAACTATTTTCCACTGTTCACTTATATTTACATTCATTGCTTTCACTTGCAGTTTACACATTATTTACATTTCTACTTGCACTGTTTTACTCACCAGAAAGATCATAGTCACTGCCTATCATTTTCATTGACAAATTAGCCAGTTGACGTTCCACAGCAGTCACTTAGCCCTTTACCCCTTTCCACACGAGGTTTAGTAGGGGGTAGAGGTCACAGGGCCCTTTGCATGGGGCTAAAAAGCGGCGGAATGGGACAGGCGCGAATTCAACATGGTTTCACCTTGAAAGATGACAGTAAACTGAATACAGTGTGGTGGCCTAGCCGCCTAGGGGTAATGCAATGCTGCCAATGTCAGCGTGATGAACAGCTGCTAATATATACTCTATGAAATGACTGGCAGGAAATCTAGACAATACATAATAAATTAGGTCGTTTCAGGTGAATGTAAATATCACTTAGGCTTCTCCCTTCCTTTCTTATATATATTTTTATTACGAGAATAGATTATATGGCATATTTCAAGGGGAAATAAACAGCAAAAATTAGCGAACGAGTGCACATGAGGTGTTGTCAGGTGATAATTAGCCAATTCCAGGTGTATGGCACTATCACTTACCTTATTTCTTTTTTATATATATTATTTGGTATAAGAATAGGGCATAGGGCTTATTTCAATGGATGAAATCAGTGGAAAATTCCAGGGAATTTACTTAGCGTAGCACGGCCAGGCAGGTGAGAGGAGAGGGTAATGGAGGGGAGGTAGGGAGGGGAGTCAAGAATGGGGAGAAATGGCTAAATTGTCAACAATGGATGGGAGTACAGATGAGATTAGGAGTGCTGACTAGTGTTGGACATTGGCAGTACAAATAGATGATACAAGGCACCACTTGAAAGCCCGGGCAAATTCAAAATAACACAGAATCAAAAAAGTGACGCCCCGCTGTATGGTCCCTTGCTCCCAAGCGTCACGAAAGTGATGCCCCGCGGTTAAGGTGTTAATTACATGTGACGTCAATGTCACTGGTCGATAATTCTTAGTTTCAGTTCTGTCGCCACCTTTGTAAATCTGTGTGATCAGTCCTTCTTTTAGCAGTGGTGGGATCACACTTGTATCTAGAGAGGCTTTCCAAAGTATGTAAATAGTTTCAGCTATTGTCTCCTTGCACTGTTTCAGTAGAATGGCTGGGACTCTGTCTGGTCCTGCTGATGCGTAGGAGCTGATATTAGAAATCGATTGTTCAGTATCTGTTTTGTTAAACTTTATGTCTCTCAGCTCGAGCTCTGAAACTCTCTGTGATGTCGGATGCCATTCTTCAACAGTCTGGTAACCGTTTTGTCATCTAAATGCCGCCACGTATTGCATACTAAGAGCCTCCGCCATCTGCTGTGGATCATTAATCAGTGTCCCATTATGTCTAAGGGGTCCAATTTTGCTCCACACTTTGGATTTCATTCTTGCATAGTGGTAAAAATATTTAAGGTTCTGGGATATAGCAGCAACAGCCTTCTCTTCCACTATAATCAGTTCCGTTTCATGTGACTCTGCCAGCTTTTCTTCGATATTAGTTAACTGTTTCTTTTATTTTGTTTTTATCTCCTCCAAACGTGATCTTCTTATTCAACTTAATTCTTTTTCTCATCAAAATTCTTCTATCTCTAGGTATGTTCGTTTTTCTTTGTTGTTTTCTTAGCGTTTTGAATGATAAACAAATTTGGTACAATTTCGTTATCATATGATCATACATTTCAGCCATTGTCATATCACTCAGTTCTCGGCTCCAGTTGATATCTGTGATCACGTTATTAATGCTTGCCCAGTCTATGTTGTCATTGAAAAAGTTCAGTGCAGAGAATGGTGAACCTTTACTGCTGTGCGTGGGCTTCATCAGATAGTTTTCCAAGGTCGTTTCTATCACTAGAAGCCTGTTGTCAGACATTACTGTGTCTTCTGCCCGAATACTACTGGCAATCTCTTGGTTACACACACACACACACACACACACACACACACACACACCTTATCAGTGTGACCCGCGACTCCCTTTCACAGCTGCTGAGATGCACTGGTTGAGGAGGAAGACAGGGTCTCTATCACCTTTGGAAATCACTTCGGGTCGTCCCCGGCAATATCATTAATAATCGACGGAGGAGGAGGAAGAGGAGGAGGTGAAGTGCATTTCCTGACCTCATATATATTTCTCTTGGCACGTGACTGCTGATTTCCTCTCTCTCTCTCTCTCTCTCTCTCTCTCTCTCTCTCTCTTTATTTAAATAATTCTCTTTTTCATCGTTTTCTTCTTTCTCCTCGTTTCCCCTCGCTAAGAAAAGATTGTGAAGCACCAAAAGGATGAAGAATATAATTCTTGATATGTTTTATACTTTTGATTTTTTTTTTAGTTTTAATATTAAATTACTTTATTCTGCTTCATATATATTGCTTTTTTTCCCACACCCTCTTCCCACGTGTTCTTCCAGGCACTACACTCCTGTTTGGTGCTGGAGAGGACGCCTTCACGTGGTGGCACTTATATGACCTGGTGATGCAGCTGCCTGGCTATACAGACGTCCCTCACTCAACCCCTCCCCCTTTCACAGAAAGTGAAATTGGAAACTGCAGAAAAAGGATTTGATTAATAGTCCACCGGGTTCACTTTCAGATGAGCCTAAGGTTGCAGCTACTACAATTGCTACAATTACTTCTACTACTACCACTACTACTACTACTACTACTGCGACTACTACTACTGCGACTACTACCACTAGGCAACTACTACAACTGCTTCTTCTTCTCCGTCTTCTTCTTCTTCTTCTCTCTCTCTTTCTCTTTCTCTTTCTCTCTCTCTCTCTCTCTCTCTCTCTCTCTCTCTTTCTCTCTCTCTCCAGTGCTGAGTTGTATAAATATACGGTATAAGCATTAAAATATGCTAGTTAGGTAGAAGTGCAATGAAATAGATGTAGAGCCATAGTATTGTCTCCACTGATCTATGGGAAATAATCTATAAAAAGGCAACATAGTAGTAGCCTAATTTTATTTAGCAGCCACACTATCTGCGCTCCCCACATCAGCAGACTGAGCCGACAGCACAACACACAAGTCAGAAGAGTGAACAATTCAGACCCGCCTGAATATTTTGTACAACATTTTTTTTGTAAGTTTACCATATTTTTTGCATCTTTTATGCATCAGTGATAAAAGATATTATAACCCTGTCGGTACGATGACGTCTCTTGTAAAACATTCCTGCTATCGACAACCCATGTAATTCAGATTTAATGAACTGGAGAGGGACGCCTTCATGTGGTGGCACTGATATAATGAGCGGAGGAACTGTCTGGTTATACAAACGTCCCTCATCTCACCCTGTCCCCCCAAACGAGGGTGGTGAACTGCAGGAGGACACTTTCAGTTCGAAGTCCACCGGGTTCACGTTCAGATGAGCCTTGGGTTGCAACTACTACACCCACCACCACCACTACCACAACCACCACCACCACCACTACTACTACTACTACAACTACTACTACTACTACTTCTACTACTACTACTATTACTACTACTACTACTATTTTTTTTTTAACATCACCTCCATCCATTTTGGAATTACACTGTGTAGATCAGCACCGACCTTCATAATACAGTTCACCATTTGGAGTTGTAATGTCATTGTTAACACTAACCCACATACTACAATCCGTTGTCCCCAAGCTCGCCGACGGCTGTGGTTACCAACCATCAAATTCTATTTTTATTACTTTATTGTTGTTCATTAACATTACAATGATAATAAATACATTAATCTATTGGAGTCTCTGGTCTGTGTGACTTTCGACCACAGTAGCTTCGTAATCCATACCAGCCAGACATGCCTGAGGGCTGTTGACCTTGTGCCCCTGAGACATATGAGTGCAAACCTCATGAGGGAGAATGACAATTGACATCTCATCCAGGCCATAACAGAAGTCTGAGGTTGACGCTTCTTCTCCGAAATAACCTCTGCCAGTCTCGATTAAGTCTCCCCCCTCCCTCTGGACCCATCCCGCCTGATGCTTTGAACACAAGGGGAGCGAATCGACCGGGGTCAGCGTGTTGGATCCTTTCTTGATAGCTTTTTTTAAATTTTTTTATTCCTCTTGTGTGCAGCCTTGAGAGACAGTTGGTGATGACATCCTGCCATAGGATCAAATATCCTAATGTCGAAGAAGGCCCTCTGCCCACGTGTCCAGAAGCCTAGAGCACTGGCATCCATTCTTGCATCACTTTATGTGTTTGCTGTTCTGTGGATAAAGTGCTCACTGTCTAGAGGGGGCAGAGATGGCTCCTCGATGACATCATTTAATATTTCCTGTTGCATTTTCGCACTGAGGTCGAGTACTACGTCATGTTGCATGCAAACAAAGCCTCCCTTCTTGCAAACCATTACATGGTTTACATCAAGGACAGCAGCACAGGCAGTGTTGAGGTAGGTTGTCTATTGGTCACCCATATCTCAAGTCTATGGGATCAATAAATACTTGTTTGTTGAAGTGGAAGCCTTTTGCTTTGAGAGGTCGGGTTCTCAGCAAATTCGATGCCCCAGCCTCCTGTGCCATTTCGACTCTTCTGCACTGGTCTGGTGTAAGATGTTCAGTTATGTGCTGCAGCTGGTCCTTTTGTCTTGCTTCACGCTCTTTGCTTATCCATGTCTTTATATCTTTCTGCCGTTGTTAGTGATTTCATTTGTCTCAACCAAAGCACAAATCTGCGACAGGACTCGATGAGCTGAAGTGAGTTTCTATGTTCATTGTCTGCCACAGCAGCTGAATTTATAATGCCAGGGCCTCCCATCCTTAGTAGTAGTGCTAGAAAGGCCCTCTTTTTTGGTGTGGGGATGTGACCATTGGTCAGTGATGGTAGAAATGATTCCCTAATAGCGTCCTCCAATCGTTGTAGCAGCAAGTCTACGTCGGAGATGGTTCACATCACGATGGTCCATCTGTGCTTTATACCATATGTAAATGCAGTGTAAGCTGCATGGGGTTCCGTTTTTGCGTGGCTTGATAGTATGTATTTTTTCTACCCATGTCTTTACCTCATCACTCACAAATTTGTTTTTGAATTCCTTAGTTCCAATCACGCACATAGATGCCTCTGACCTTCTTTTGTCACTCTCACCTTTTGTGTCTCAAAAGGTTTCCTGTGCATTTTGACGGTAAGTTGGTTTCATGATCAAGTTAGACTTACTTGTATTAGGGTAGTAACCCAATACAGGGCCATGAAATGTTACAAGGTCCTTGCATCTTCCACCTTGCCAGCAGCTGTAAGGTCATCTGCATATGCTACGTGTTTTACATTGGTGGCCTTGTATTTGATCTGTTGTGTTAGGACTCCAGATTACACAAAATCATTTCTTATTTGTACAGACGCATCATTTAAAGGATTAGGGGCTGTACTGATGCAGGAAGATAAAAGAGGAAAGAATCAACCAATTGCATTTGCCAGCAGACAAACAAGAAGTGCAGAGAAAAATTATTGCACTACAGACTTAGAGGCACTTGCAGTGGTTTTTGCATTACAAAAGTTTCGAGATTTGGTATATGGTTACGAAATCCACTTATTCACCGACCATAAACCACTGGTGGGTATGTTTAAAGAAAAACTCCTTTCTGGGAAGAGAGCAAGATGGAAATGTACAGTTGAAAACTACAATGTACAAATTCATTATATACAAGGTAAAATGAACATAGTAGCTGACGCATTATCTAGGAACCCGAACACAATTCAGGTCGCGGCGTTAGATCTCAAAGGAAATATCCCAAACCACGATGATATCGCAAAGGCACAAAGACTTGACCCAATATGGTCTAAAGTTATATACAAGTTAGAAAGTGGAGATGACATACAATTACCCAAACTGCATGTCCCACTTGAACAATTCAAAATGGTCAATAATACATTATACAAGATTAACTCTAAACAACCAAAACGCCAAAGAAATACTAACCAGTTGGTAGTACTTAATGACATGATACCCCAAGTATTACGATTGATACACGATAGCCCACATGCAGGACATCCTGGAAAGGATAAGACATTCAACCAAGCCCAGCTGTTATATTACTGGCCTTCATTACGAAAAGATATAAAGAATCATATAGACAAATGCGAATCATGTGCGAAACACAAAGGATACCCAATCACACCTGCACCGATGGGTAATTACCCTGTACCACATCAGCCATGGGACGTTGTCGCTGTTGATTTACTCAAGATGCCATTATCATACAATAATCTATCTATCTATCTATATACCTAGGCTGCTTCCCCCAAGGAAAGGGAGGTAGCCGAGACAGGATGACTCACTCTCCATTTACTCATCCATTCAAACACATTCATTCACATCTTAGCCCCAAAGGGGAGAACGGAAAGATCCTCACCGCACCACACCGCACAAGGGTCAACTGGGCAATGCAATCAGTGACATCCGCAGCAGGGCCCGACAGCAGAACTGGTTTACCCCTGCCACATCATAACAGACCCATCCCCTTACCCGCACCTGACCTGACTAGCTGATCAGACCAAATGCGGGAGAATATCCCCTCAGGGCTGCGTCATCACTTATTCATTCACAATTTCTCTCCATTTATTTCTGTCACGCACAGCCACTCTTCCTTGCTCAACAGACATCCCTCTCGCATCCAGCGCTCTCTTCACACTGTCCATCCATCCTATTCGTGGTCATACAATAATAACCTATACTTATTCGTAGCAACGGATCATTTTTCCCGTTATGTCATTTTAGCTCCAATTAAAGATAAAACAGCAGAGACAGTAGCAAAGGCAATAACAGATAATGTAATATGTCGCTTTACTACCCCAAAGGTATTAATAAGTGATAATGGAGGAGAATTTAATTCTGAGATCTTACAAGAAATATGTAAACAATACAACATCAAAAAGGTTAACGTTTTAGCCTATCACCCAGCATCGAATGGGTTGGTAGAGAGACAAAATAAAAAAGTATTAGATGTGCTACGACACATTCTCAGTGAAAATTATGCAAGCTGGGATGATTGGATTCCCAGAGTAGAAGCCTCAATTAATGGATCTATAAATAAATCCATAGGTGACACACCACATTTCATTATATATGGCACAGATAAAAAATTACCATATGAGCTCCTAGAAGGTGACATCATGCCCATATAAAATTACGATGATTACTCTGAACTCCGTTTACGTGAATTCCAGGACATTCACTAAAGAGTCAAAAAACAATTAACGATGTCCAAGGAAGAAATGACGGAGGCATTTAACAAGAAGGCAAGAGATTCACCTATCAGCTTAGGAGACATTGTTTACGGTGTCATTCATACGAGAGACAATAAATTATCCCCAAAATTTGAGGGCCCATACTGAGTAATTAACATAAAAGCAAACAAAGTTTTAATTAAGTCACTTTCAAGTGGCGAGGAGAAACAAGTTCATATTGACCATTTAAAAGGAGTTTCAAGGGAATTATCCCATAATTATTCAGCCTCGGATACAACCGAACAGGCGAACGTACCTCAAGAAACCAAGCAAGAACACAACAATGATTACAAAAAGAAATTAAGGTCATATACCAAACAATCGAACATAGGTGCAACTGTTCCAATCAAATCTACAGTACATCATTTACGAGAATTAAATATCGATTTAAACTCCTTATATAAATGAAATAACAATCAACCGTAACGCACATCATCACTGTCATTGACCACAGCATGACCATATTAGGAAATTAATAGATTTTTTTTTTCGGTAGGTTACGATGAAGGGACTTATGCTATGGATTCTCCTCTACATAGCAAGAGGATATGCGCACTTAGACCCCCAACACTTAGTACAACAAGGATGCCTCATAGCTCCAACGGCCACGACTACAATCGTTAAGGACGTCATGAGTACTGAAATAAGTCTAGATTACTTTTATGAATTACCTACTTATCTAGACAGATTTGCGACGCCGATGCGAACTCTGGACTTCATGATAGGAAATTATGTTTCACAAGCACATAACACCAAGGAAGTGAATGAAATGGTAAAGTTAGCGAAATGGAAACTAGAACAGGCTAAGTCAACTATGCTCATCATGATCCAAGATCTCTCATCTTATGGAACGGAGGTACTGAGCGACAGGAACAACATCACACGTACTTGCCAAAAGCGCGGTTTGTTCGACCTGGGTGGTGCAGTTCTTGGAAACATCTTTGGATTGGCTACAGAGGATTACCTTAAAGAAATAAACAACAAATTTAATAAGATAGCTCAGATACTAACATACCAAGATAAATTCATCACAGGACATAACTCAGCAATGAAGACAATTGTGAAAAATCTGAAAAAAGCAGAAAACATAGCTCTCGAGAGTGTAGATAAAATAAATGAAATGGAGGGAAACGTTACACTTTTCCAACACTTCTCCATCATCACAGAACATATTGACAAGATTCTACTACAATTAGAGAACACTAGAGATCGTTTCAGGGCACTTATGCAAGGAATTTCGAATGCTGGTGATGGCAAGATCACAATTGACTTACTCCCAGTTCATGAGCTATGTCAGATAGTTTCGTCAAGGCATACATAAACATAAATTGAAGCCGTTGTTCCGCAGTAGGGAATTCATGCAATATTACCCATATTTAGAAGCAACACTAACACCAACATCATTAGTAGTGTACCATTCATAACTGAAGACCTGTTCACAGTATACCAAATACATCCCTTCCCCTATAAAAATAACAACACTTTGGTCATCATCAACATCAACACAGACACCGAACTCATCATGGTCTCCAAGAGACGGGACACTGTCACTTTCGCAAGTGAATCAACGATTGAACGAAAGTGCCGCACATCCTTACATGCTGTTCATCTTTGTCCTGCGTACATTTTCACGTTTCAGCCTACTGATACAGTCCCTTGTGAAATGGCTATCATCAGAAATGACAATATTCATCATTATTGCAACTTCACTTTTGCTCCAGATAAACTTGTACACCATCAACGCATTGGACACTCACAGTTTTTTTATTTCCCTCATAACACATCAGTTTACATAGTCTATCCAGATATACCACCATCTCATACATCAGCATCAGGATTATACATAGCACCAGACTACTGTGCGGTATTTACACCAGCCATGTCTACTTTATCCACCATCAATCACTACGCCATTCTCAATCATACACACAAACATTTCCACCCACTGCCTGATATGAACTTAAACATGAGCACAAGTATTAAGCTGACTTCACCTAAGTTTGAAACTATGCAGCTGATCAATGAAACAATGAAACCCTGGGAAGATTTGAGTTTGAGTATGTTCAACCCATATTATGTGTATAGCCCAGCACCTACTGTCTTTATAATCGTCTGCATTGTAGTTGCAGTACTGCTGTTCGCAATGCACAGAATGCATGCAAGAATTACTAATGTGGAGTCATTATTTAGTGGGGGGAGAGTTAACATCCAAGTTAAACCCCCTGAATGAAGTGTACATATTTTGTATATAGTATTAATTATATATATATAAAAAAAAAAATACAAAGAAGAATGACCCATGTATGGCATACCAGTACCATTATCTTTAAATGAAATATTAATAACTCTTACCATAATCTTAATTTTAAACTATTTTTTTTGCATGTATGCATTTCGCTACAATAACCCAAGTACATACTCTATTACAGTTAAATAACTTACTTTTAATGCATTAAAATATGTATACAACTTGTTTAAAATGTAATATTACTGAATAATCACTATTTACTATAAATATTATATGTATACAATATTCATACAATTATGTTACTTTTACAATATTATGTATTTCACTTAATTAGCTTATAAGTTCATTATAATGTGTATATAATATGTATTAATATGTTATGACTATTAACTGTCGATGGTACGCCATTTTCGCGTGACCGAGCATATGTTAGGACTCCATATTATATTTACAAATCATAATAAATAGAAAGATAAATAGATATATAGAGAGACAGATAGAAGCAGGAGGTCGGATGATGAGAAGGTACTGTGTTGCAAGAATCGAGCAATGCTAAACATGCTTACACACTCTTAACTCAAGGAATGCTTTATAGGCACACGACAGCGCCTAGTGACCATACACACACATACACACATACTCACACACAGGCTTCTAGAACTTTCCAATCACAGGGAACACACGTGATACGTCTCCTGTTTCACCAGAATTTAGGAAAGAGAGCTGAGAAGGAAGCTAGCCATAGAACAGACATGTCGCAGGGAGAAGGGCTTAGCAACTTGAGAGAGAGACAGAGAGAGCGAGACAGGGAGACAGGGACTCTACTCATACTCACTCGTGAGTGAGAGACTTGTTAATATTTCCAAGACAAATAAAAATAGTCCCATACTATTCTTTACCTCTCCTGTCATTGCACGACAAATGGGAAAGAAGATTATCTACTTACAATGCTACTCAAGTATAACAACCGCTCGTCCACAAGTCTGATATATATATAACTCCACTACAAGTAACTACAAAGTCTTTTATGACAGTTGTTCCAGCACTGTCACAGTCAGGGCATACATAGCCATGGTAACAAGCCCTTCTGTGAACTAGATTACACCAACATCACGAGCAGCTGTCTTACCCACAATGTAGAGGTCTGCTGGTTCTTTGTGGGCGTTTTCCACATATTCAGCAAATACTGGGCATTTAACCTTGATGTCGTGCAGCACTGCTTCTTGGTTGATGGAATTAAATGCGTTTCAGCCATCATCTGTTATCCTGTACCCTCCTGATTTTTTTGGGCCCCCCCACCTCCTTAAAACCTGATTATTATTATTTATTGATTTTTTTGCTCAAACATTCCCATTTGGTGAGAAACTAATGAAAATCATCAAGAAAGTTGCTCCCATCACCCCTAAGTGCTCCTAAGGTCAGTCTTCCTTCACCTAAGCCAGGTGTTCAGTGGCCGGTGCAGCTTCTCCGTTTTCTACAGTGGGAACGAGGCGTGTAACTAATCAAAACCAACCTAAATACATATATTAACACTTACTTGCTACAAAAGTAAATATACAGCAACAATTTTGTGATATATATATATATATATATATATATATATATATATATATATATATATATATATATATATATATATATATACTGTATATATGGGTGAAAATAATGTAGGTTCATAATGGTACCACCCATAAATCGCCGATTTCTGGCACACTTGACTAGCTGGTACTGTTCTTTCCAATTACATACACTAGAGGAAGGTCTCACGTGTCTGCCTGCCACGAATCAGTCGCGAAATATGAAAAATGTGCACGCAATGTGCCTTGCAATCGAATCGTACTGCGTACGATGAAGGGTCTACACCAGTTTCTATGGACCATTGTACGACATACGATGACAGGAGGGTACGAGTTAATACTGCCTCACAATCCTCTTTCTCATATATTTCCCTCATGGAGTGAACTGCTGCCTCATCTCCTGCCTGCTGACCTGCACATGCTTAGAGGTTGCCAACTGCTTGCTTAATGTTATCTTCCACCACATCCATGATGCATTTTCCTATTATACATCTTAAATGGCTGGGGAATGGCTGGGAGAAGGAGGGAGGTGAGAAGACAGGAAGAAATCAGTAGGATAGAAGTTGTGGAAGCAATGAAGAAAGTCAAAATGGGGAAAGCCCCAGGAATTAATGGAGCGTGTGACGAAATGCTGAAGCATGGGGGAGAGATAGTAGTAGAATGGATGTGGAAGATGTGCAGATTGGCCTGGGAGGAAGGTAGAGTCCCGGAAGATTGGAAGTCAGGTATAATTATTCCCTTGTACAAAGGAAAAGGGGAAAAAGAAGTGTGTGGTAATCATAGGGGCATTTGTCTTCTAAGTATAATAGGAAAAGTGTATGGTAGGATACTTACTGACAGAGTTAGAGAAAGAACAGAGGAATTAGTTGGAGAAGAACAGGGAGGCTTTAGGAAGGGAAGAGGTTGTGTAGATCAGATATTCATTCTTAGATCTTTAGTGGAAAAGTTTCTAGAGAAGGGAAAGAAGTTGTATGTGGCTTTCATGGATTTGGAGAAAGCATATGACAGGGTGGATAGACAAGGATTGTGGAAAGTATTAAGAATATATGGAGTAGATGGAAAGTTGTTGAATGTTGTGAAGAGTATGTATGATGGTGCTAAGGCTGCAGTGAATGTGGATGGTGAACTAAGTGAATTTTTCTCTTTGGAGGTTGGGTTGAAACAGGGATGTGTCATGTCTCCATGGATGTTCAATCTGTTCATGGATGGGGTAATAAAAGAGGTAGAAAGTAGGGTAGTAGATGTTGGAGTGGCCCTGGTGAGAGAGGATAGTGTTTGGAAACTCCCTGAACTGTTGTTTGCAGATGATACTGTGTTGTTGAGTGAAGACGAAGGGGAGCTGCAAGGCTTGGTGGATGAGTTTGGGTGAGTGTGCAAGAAACGGAATCTAAAGGTGAATGTAGGGAAGAGTAAAGTGATGGTCTTTGAGAGATGTGAAGTCAGTGAATGTACAGCGAGGTTGGATGGTGAGGAATTGGAAAATGTGAGTACGTTTAAGTACTTGGGTAATGTGATGAGTAAGGATGGAGGTTTGGAGGGTGAAGTGCTTGAAAGGGTACAGCAGGGAAGAAAGGTTACTGGTTCCTTGAAAGCAGTGATAAGAAACAGGGAAGTGAGCATGGAAGTGAAAAAGTTACTACATGACAATATTGTGATACCAACTCTAACGTATGGAAGTGAAGCTTGGACATTGTTGGAAGGACACAAGTCAAGAGTGAGAGCAGTGGAAATGAGTTATTTAAGAGGAGCCTGTAGAGTCACATGGAGAGACAGGCTGACGAATGAGGATATAAAGGAGCACTGTGGTGTGGATGTGGATGTGATAGGAAGTGTTATGAGGAACACACTGAGGTGGTTTGGCCATGTGGAGAGGATGGAGGGTGAAAGACTGACGAAGAGAGTGTGTGTGAGTGAGGTGGACGGGGGAAGAGGGAGGGGGAGGCCGAGGATGAGGTGGAGGGATGGGGTGGAGAGGTATATGAGAGAGGGGGTGTGAGTTGGGAGCAGGGCAGTGAAATGGCAGGGGACAGGACGACGTGGAGGCGATTTGTTTGTGTCCACCCCAAACGGGATTGAGGCGTCTGGCAATAGATAGATAGATAGACATCTTAAGATTTCACTCACTCCGATGGGCCCTACATCCAGGATTCTCATCAAGGGGGATTAGTATGCAAGCCGTCAGTGCTTCATTGTCGTTGCACTTACTTGAAGCCAGCTTCCACGCCAGTGAGGCAATGGTATTACACAGGTCTGTTGCTCCCTCCCCACACTTAATGTTACTGAGAATTAGTCGCCAAGATTTTGCATCCAGGCATGACGGTCCTGCCTCTCCCTGTGTGTGCATTGCCTTCCTCCACACCATATCTCCAGTTATTATGTCATAATTATGACAGGATTGGGTGCAGTGTGGTTCCCGTCAAGTTTTGACTTGGCAGTTGCTTGTCCTGCAATCAGGTGTTTTTCCTTTTAGTTGTTACATTGTTTCTTCTGTCAGGTCAAGTACTCCATTTGATGATTCAGCTGACAGGGATGTTGTCACCATCGAGATTTTTCCGTGTCTCATCTTGCTGCCAAAAATCCTTGCTACAACGTCTGTGCTGTGCCTGGGTTACTTATTCTCATCTGCATGTCCTTGCTTCCTCAAGTAGGTTGTCATTGTCATCTCTTTTTCCATGTTCAACTAGTCTTTGGATGATATTAATAATTTCTAGTGACGTTGCCCTTAGGCAGGTCTTGTTAAGGAAGAGATGTGGTATCAGTGCAAGGACCCTAAGGGAGAATGAGGCAATGGGTGAGTTATTATTGTACTGTAGTTTGCTACTAGGTGAGTGATTTCCTTGATCATGTCAACTATTGAACTGCACTTAAGAGTTTCGAAAAGGTTACTTGACGACCTCATCATATGTTGTGTTCACTCAGGTTACTGCATTTTCTCTAGATCTGCCCACCCACTATGTAGAATGGCCATCCCCCCCAGGCCTGTGAGGCTGTTCTGCTCCCTAGTTGTTTGTGTCATGACCATTCTGGGGACGTACAATACCAGGATGATTCCCTCTTTCATGCACTCCTCCATGGTGGTCTTCATCCTGATATTCATTTCTGTCATAAACTTCGTGATGTTCTTCATCCCCAAATTCACTACTATTCACATCCTCATGGTAATTTAACACTTTCATATCTCTAGCATCTTGGCATCTATCACTCGCTTCACCGCGGGGTCTTTCACCACCACGCATGTCAGTATGATCATGTATATTGTCAGTGACTGCATAATCAATTTCCACGTCATCATTCTCTCACCTGCCATGTTGGACGCTGTCAAGTGCTGCTTCTGGTGGGCTGTGATTCCCTAAAACATATCCCAACAAAAAGGTCCCAGCCTACAGTATGCACACGACGACCTGTTTGTTGCACATGAGCACCTGATACACTTACGCTGCCAGCTGGAGCATTGACAACAATACTGTGGCATGGCCACTGTGTTCATAAAGTCTATATACTGAAGTATAATACTAACAAGACGTAGTGCCAAGGCACAGCAAACGCATCCTCGGCAGTCATTATAATGATGACGTATAAAAACAACAGGATATCTAGTTAAAGATGTCACATTTCAAATTTGGAGTTAATCGGGTGAAAATTGACGATTTTATGCCCATTTGAAAATTTAGGCCCTACCCACCTGACATTGACCCCCCTACCGCTAACTAGAGGGTGACCCCTCTGATGTATTGATGCATGCAATAGGATGCAAATTTAAAAGATGCACCTTTAGGTTTTAGTTTCACGTCGATATGACGAATTTGAAAGGAGTTATGGAGAAAAAACGACGTTTTACAATATCTGGGGGGCCTACAGCCTAAGCCTTGGCCCAAATAGGCCCAAAATTTAATCAGATGATCAGAAGGTCAAAGCCCATCATCCCTGTAATTTTAGTCAAAAGCGCAACAGTAGTTTTTGGGTGAATTTGTTAGACAGACAGACAGACAAACAAACAAACAAACAGACAAACTGAGTGAAAACAATAACCGGCCTCGAACCCCTGGGGCAGGGATGGGTAATATTATAATTATGGTGCTTCCTTTCTTAGTGGTTTTAAAGGAAAATTAAATCTAATGTTATTTGAACTCCTGTTTTACTATTTGATTTTTAAATTGAAATCTGATATAAACGGAAAAATTTGCTTGTTTCACTTCTATTTCTTCGTGTTATTCAACAATGTATTGGAGCAATTTGCCACTTTTTCTTCTATTTTTTCATATCATTTAATAGCTAATTAGTCTGTCTTTTAATAATATTTAATTGAACTGATACTGCTATGTATTTAAAATCTGAAATGAAGTAAAACAACCCTACTTTACTTAAGAGTTAAATAGGTGGCCAAATGAGTATGGTGAAGTAGAGCCTTGTTTGCTGATAATGGGTCTTCAGGGATATATTTTGGGGGAGGCGGTGGCTGAATCGGTAGAGAGGCGGCCTGCAGTCCTAATGGACCCAGGATCGAATCCCGGCTGGGGCAGGGAACAGTTTAAGGATTTGAATTTCCTAAAAAGCAGACTTTCCTGATCTACCAGATGACCTGCCGACATGTCGTAAAAATACCCCCGTTAATACCAGTACACCAGTCTTGTATGAGACAGCCCTAGCATGTATTCAATATGGACGGTGGGTGTTAACGCCGAAGTGGTGACATGTGGAGGTGTAGGAGGACTGCTGGGCTTTGGGATAGGTGACTGCCTCCAAGAAATAGGCCCTGAGCCTTTGCCCAGAGTCGGACACGTAAAAAAAAAAAAAAAAAAAATATATAGTGCAGGGGTGAGAGCGGTGTGGTGTGTGGTGTAGCGGCAGTTTGTGTGTTAGTGATGCAGCAGATGATGTGTGCTGCTTGGCTGGGATGTCGTGTGGTGCAATAGAGCCTTGTTTAGTGATACTGGGTGTTTAGGTGTTAAGGTGTAGGGGTGAGAGTGGTGAGGTGTGTAGTGAGGAGGCAGTGTGTGTGTGTGTGTGTGTGTGTGTGTGTGTGTGTGTGTGTTGCAGCAGATGATGTGTGATGTATGGCTGTGGTGTGGTGTGGTGGGCATGATACCGTAAAGGCACCTTGGTTTTGTTAGGAACATTGGTTTAATAGAGTTTAATTATATTTTTTTTTCTTTCTTTATCGAGGCAAAGATGCACTCGACAGGTTGGTGATGACTGGCTGAATGCAACATATCCAAATAACATCTCCATTTGGGTTGGTAGATAAGTTTTGATTCACATTACCTTGTAATTATTTAAAATACTACGATGGTATTCGGACATATTGTATTCAGCCAATCATCACCAACCTGTCAAATGCATCTTCGTCTCGATACAAAAACAAAAACAAATGAGTGTAGTACTGCTTCAACTACGAGACAGTGAGAACAATTATGTGAGGATTGGACAAGTAGTTGCAGTTTGTAATATTATAGTGTTTACATTAGGTCTGTTATACTGAAAATATATTAAAATTACCCTTACTACTTCTGTATACAGTATAATAATAATAATCTATTTAAAACTAGGATATCATGAATTAATATGTTGATAGTGTAATGAAAATTACATTTATTAATAATGTATTAAATTAGATATATAATTAATGCTATGGTATTAATTATTACATTTAATTGCTGATTTATCTCTTGTGATTGGCTATATAGGTATGATGAGATTTTATATTAATTATGTTTTCAAGTAATTAAAGAATAGTCAGTGAGTGTGTGTCTGTGTGTATGCTTACGTTACAGTATCATCTTGGATGTGTGTGTAATATCCATTACTTGTTACTGTATGTTACACTTCTATACCACCTGGCCTTGCTGGTGGTGTGTATGTAAATGATTGTGCAATTGTTAGAGGAAACTGTTGCCATATTTACTGCTTGATATGGTGTTTATAAACCTTATGATTGGGTGGTGTGTATGCAAACTGTCAATGGGTGCATAATGCTTGTGATATACAGTGTTTGGTACCAGCTGACATTTTAAAGAAATGAAGTTAGTGCTCCAAGGGTAATGGAGCAACCAAGACATGTGTGACACTGTAACAGGCTTCCCAAACTTCATTGTTATTGTCAACAATTCGTGAGACTGTGTATTATACAAATTCATGACACTATACTTGGGTGAGAAAACCGTGAACTCTAGTGGAATTCCCACTGTGTATCACTCAGTTTAACCATCCTCGTATGCACTTCTGGTGGGATGGTGTTTCAGAATATTTGTCACTGCTCCAAAAGTGACTGTTCTTATGCACGACATTAGTGCTTCAATGAGTGATTTTATTGCGTGTGTATATCATTCGCCCTCTCTCTGTTGACCGTTGAAGTTAGGCCATGCCTACTTCCTGTGAACATGGCCATCCCTCACCCCCCCCTTTCCTAGCTTGGACTCAGTTTCGGACCGCCCCGGGAGTAGGAACTCGTTGTGCCCAGCATTGAGAGCAGCGTCTCCATTGTACAGCGATCCCCACATCTCCCCACCCAGTCGGTGATCGGCGTAGTGGACTAGCAACAAGCAGAGCCTGCTGTAGAAACAGGCAGACCCCCAGTCTTGTGTAGCTTCAGCTCCGTTCCCTCCACTGACCAGTATTTCTGTTTGTTTTCCTAGGCTTAAGTTTGATTAGCTCCTTGAACGAGTGAGTGGGTGTATTTCTTTTGATATCTGAATTCACTAGTCCCCCTTGTGACAGTGAATTCCCATCTTGAATTCATTTTTGACATTCATGTAACGTAAATTTATTTCATTGTAATTAATCAATTTACAGTTCTTTTCTTTGAGCTTAATGTAAATCTAGAATCATGTTTCATTTCTCCACACTGAGCTTACTTTAGTTTGCTACTCCCAGTTCGCATAGACTTCTTATATTAATCACGACTGGTATTAAACCCAGCTCTTTCATATTAGTTCTTAAATCCATTGTGCCAGCCAGGAGTTAGCACCAGCAAGAACCTGATCATTATTTTTATTATTATTGATTGTCAGGGGGTAAGGATCACACTTTCTCAAAGGCAAACAGTACTAATGATACAGCATTCGTGAGTAGATAGTCTCTGCTGTCTACTGTTGAGAAAGTTTATAAAATTATCATCCTTAGAGAATCGGCGAAGTAAGCTAACGTAAAGTAAAACTTTTAATACTTGATTTCACAAGTCAGTTCCTTGTCTTTACTTTCTATTAATATCAGCGTTTCTATTCTTAAATTCACATTCCCCCGTGACATCTGGCAACCTCACCAGGATATTAACTCCTAGCTTTAAAGCTATTAATAAAATAATACTCACTCACTCTTACCTAGGTATTTGTTATCATTAAAGTTTATAGGCACTATCTTACTACTTATGTAAGAGTTTTTCCAGCCCAGTTGCAATTTATTTTTTTCATTCTTTACCTGTTTAACTAGATAAAACTGGTCACGGTTTACTAGTCCCCCTGCGACAATGATTCCTATCAGTTTAAGGAGATAAAACAGGTCACGATTAACTAGTCCCCCTGCGACAGTGAATCCTACCAGTCTAACGAGATAAAACGAGTAACAATTCACTAGTCCCCCTGTGATAGTGAATCCTCCACAGGAGATAAAACGAGTAACAATTCACTAGTCCCCTTGCGACAGTGAATCCTCCTCCACAGGAGATAAAATGAGTAACAATTCACTAGTCCCCCTGCGACAATGAATCCTCCTTCACAGGAGATAAAACGGGTAATAGTTCACTAGTTCCCCTGTGACAGTGAATCCTCCTCCACAGGAGATAAGACTGGTCACCACCAGCCTGTGCCTATATTCTCTACTTTCGATTATTGGCATTTCTCTGCGAAACAGCAGTCAGTACTCGGTTTTTAGTTCACTCAGTCTTAGTTGAGTTAGCATCATGGCCACTAGTATATTTGTACTGGAAGCCAAGGATAGGGGGCTTACCAGTCCAAAGGAAATTAAAAACTATGTGCTCTCACAGTACATTTATGAACAGCAATGTGAGAGTGATGCCCATGAAGAGCGTAAAATTCAGTGTGAGGAACGCGAGGGAGAACGTGAACACGAGCAAGAACAATGCAAACACGAGTGTGCTGAGCACAAGGGATGTGAGAAACATGAACTTGAGATGCTGAAGCTCAAGCGAAACTCCTTGGTTTCTAGCACATCTGGTGCACCAGACCCGAGCTCCACGAGTGCTCTCCCAGCACATGTTCTGGCAACCCCAGGCCTCAAGCTTCCTTCATATAAGGAAGGTGAGCGAATCGAGCCATTCAAAGCTTGTTTCGAAGACATGGCGCAGCTGTACCTGCTGGATGAGGCAGCTAAGCAGCCCCAGTTTCTTAGCTTGTTTGAGGGCTCTGTCCTCGATATTCTCCACAGAATTCGTGGAGACAATCCCACGTATGAGATGATGAAGTCCACACTCATCAAAGCGTACGGTCTCACAGTTGACGTGCCAGAAGTCAGTTCATGAGGGAGCGTGTACAAGAAAAGGAGACTGCTGTTCAGTTCCTTGACTGTCTTATTGCTTGCCTGGTGGACTCGGAGCAAGAAGGCATCACTGCTGTCCCCAGACGAAAGTGCCAGGGGGAGCTGGAGTGGCACTGGTGGTCTGTCACTCTCACACCCATGCAACCTGCCTCCCCTGACCTTGATTCACTCGCTGGACCCTCACAGGGCAACTGCAGTGCCAGGCATGGTGTCGCCCTGTGCGATAGGGGCACTTGGAGGCGATCGGGTCCTTTACCTTGAACCACTGCAGGCACTGGTCAGTGTCGTGCATGCCACTGCACATACCGCAGATGATGAGGTGGTTGCAGGTGGTGTGATGGTGCCTGTAGTGGTGGCACCGGTAGCAGCACAGTGGCTCCAGTGTTAAGGGGTGGAGATAGAACTCTCTCCAATTGTCCAGGTCGAGGGACTCCATGAGAGGCCCCCACAGGATCACACAGACCTGCAGCATTTCCTCCTGTGTCCACTGGGTATGGCAGCGCTTTGCTGCCTCTACTAGATTGTGCTGGAGGAGGATAGCCACTGGCACGTGCCAGGGATATCCCATGACAATCGCCTTTGTGATTTGGGTGCCCTGCGGGAGCTCCACAAGCCTAATGATCAGGGCTTCGTCCTCCGCCACCACCTTCGGCCGGAGATACGACTCCTCTCCGGTGGGGATCAGCACACAGCTGTCGTCACAGCCAAAGTGATTCATGGCCACAAGGCCTGGAAGGTGTCGTTCCAGATCCATTACCGCGTCATAGCTCATGCTGTATCCCTCCTGAAGAGGAATGCGAAAGGTCGGCAAGGAAGAGTGGGGAGGCAAAGGAGCCATGACCGAGACCAAGAGGTGAGTAGCAGAGGGAGGCCACCGTGGCACCACAGTCCTGGATGCAGGTGGAGGGGCATTTCCCTGTGGCTCTTGATGTGGTTTTTGTGCCACAGGGATAAAGCTGTCGGCGTCAGAAGAGGCAGCAGGCACAGCAGATGGGGCAGCTCCAGCGGGAGAATGGTCAGCCGGGGGCGTCGCACCAGCACGGGCGCCATCACGCACACCCAAAGCAACAGGTGGAGACAGCATGGCAATGGTAGGTGCCATGCGGTATGAGTGCTTAGAGGAAGGGGCAGCTTTATGGGCAGCACCATAGGTCTTGCTGCCAGAGGTGGGAAGAGAAGGAGGAGGAACTGAAGCATCCTCCTCCATCGCCTCATGGACACATGCAACCTTGGCTGCATGTGCCGAGCTGGAAGGGGGGGCTGAGGAGACAGCCCACGCACAGGGAACAGTTCCCATTGGCCGAGAAGAAGGAGGGGAAGCAGAGGTGTCACCAGGCGTCGACAAGTGGGAGCTGGCTCCAGAGAGATGCAGCTCCTGCTTCATGCCTGGCTTGGCAGCAGGGCAGGACGTCCTCTGCTTAGAAGAGGAGGGGCGTGCTGGCCCTGTGGGCCTGGGGATCTGGGTCCCCCTCATAGTCCCTGAGGGACAGACACATAGACAAACACACACAGATGTCACTCACACAGACACACAGACAGATACACCAACACTCACCCTCAAAACAAGAAACATCGCAAAACAATAAACCAAAAAAAATGCGGCAGGTCCCTACAGTGACGGGCTACCTATGCTTCCCGCCATCTTAAGTTCGACAAAGGAGGCTCCACCACTGCCCCTTTTGGGTCTTCCCTATTCTATCAGAGCCGCTCTCTGTGCTTCCTATAACCAGGCCCTAATGGCCCCCTCATGGAAATGTCCTAACAGCACCCCTTCAGGGTTCGGCTTCATACCATGCAGAGACACTAACGGCAGCCAGAAAAAAAAAAAAAAACATACACACCCCCCCACAAACACACCCACAATCACATCCATAAAACAATCAAACCCACCCACCCACCCACCCACACACACACACACACAAGCAGGCAGAGTCTACCCGTCAGGGTAAGACACTCGCCAAAACCCGAGAAAAACAACAAAAACTCACCCTCAGTAAATGAGGTTAAGTCCAACAATGGCAAAAAGCAGAAAAAACTCCCGAAATTCTTCCTCAGTAAATGAGGCAGAGTCCAAAGCTAGAGAGAGACTTGCCAGAGGTCTGCTCACTACGGAAGCTAGGAAGGGGGTGAGCACCGCTTGTTTAATTATTTTCTGAACTACCCAGCAATATCCTATTTTTTGTTTCTTGTTTCTTTTTTAATGTGGACCTAGATTACGTGAATGACACATAAGAATATAGTAAAGGAGCAGAATTAGAAATAAATCTGTAAGGAAGAGGTGTTAGTAAGTTTCCTAACCGCACCGCGATACCAGCCTTGGACATTCACTAAGAACAACCCAGTGAGATTAAGGGTCCAGCCTAAAGTGAAGGACATTTACAAGTGAAATTAATGGTATTAAGCATTTGTAAGAGAATGCAAGATGATCTCCACACAACTGTAGTACAATTACATAAATCAGTGCAAATTGCCATGATGAGTAAATGAAAAAATAAATCTGGAAAACCCCAAATTTTGTTCATATGGATTGACCATTAACTGAATAAGCCCCTTAACCCGCGCCGTCCCGAGGACGTACTTCCACGTCCTCACGTTTTGTCACAGCTAATCCCGAGGACGTACTTCAACGTCCTGCAATTGCAAGGTTCATAATTTCCACAATTTTCAATTTTCGCGAGTCATTTTTGGTACGTATACACGGGACACCTTCCTCAACAAGATGCCAGGCAGAGACAATGCCTTACCCAGCATGACCTCCTCCCCCCCCCTGCATGCCCTTTTCTCAGCAATTCACCTGTTATCAGTGACCTGGCCAGTATAGCCATGTCATGCCACGGTACGAAATTCAGGGGCAGAGTGATTCCCCAATCAATGACAATGTGGAGGACAAACTTTACATAGCATTAGAGGAAGAAACAGTTAGAAATGATGATCAGGTAATGTGGCAAAAAAAGGTCAGGTATTAGTGAGTGAACCAATGCTTATAATGCCTATATTACTGCTTGAAAACCAATATACTCTTGTACTACATATAAATTCGTAACAGTTAATAAATAAATACCGTTTATGAGTGGTGTGAAATAGTTATCCTCCCATAGAACTCGTTTTCTTTGGTGCCAGCCTGATAGAAAACCCAGTAAGGTAAGGAGGCTCTCCTACCTGTAATGAGTATTTTAAACCTCAGGTGAGCGATTTCTCTATG
>NC_137034.1:20675716-20803216 GCF_032717465.1 Coenobita brevimanus
TATTCTCTCTTCTTATATCAACATACTGCTGCCATATTATATATATATATATATATATATATATATATATATATATATATATATATATATATATATATATATATATTCAAGTCGGGTGCTTTATCCTGGTTGTCACTGAAACTGGTTTTTCGTTTAAGAGTCGTCAATTTTACTGGATTCTCATCCATAACATACTCCTCTCTCTCTCTCTCTTAAGTAGCAAAGAGCAAAAGGGATTGTAGGACATAAAATATGAGTGTCATGGCAGCGTTGGGTGTGCAGTAAAGAGGGAGCTGATCCAATAAACACCGTATGTGACACAGCGTCTGACAGGCGACACTAACTCTGCCGCAGGGGAGAGGTGGAAGGGAGGGAAGAAGAGGAAGGAGCAAGAGGAAGGAAGAAAAGGTAAAAGGGAGAGGAAGAAGGAGGAGGGAGATGTGAATGGAAGAAGGAAGAGGTACAAGGGAGATGAAGGAGGAAGAGGTACAAGGGAGATGAAGGAGGAAGAGGAAAAACGGAGATGAAGGTGGAAGAGGAAGAATGGAGATGAAGGTGGAAGAGGAAGAATGGAGATGAAGGTGGAAGAGGAAGAATGGAGATGAAGGTGGAAGAGGAAGAATGGAGATGAAGGTGGAAGAGGAAGAACGGAGATGAAGGTGGAAGAGGAAGAACGGAGATGAAGGTGGAAGAGGAAGAACGGAGATGAATGTGGAAGAGGACGAACGGAGATGAAGGTGGAAGAGGAAGAACGGAGATGAAGGTGGAAGAGGACGAACGGAGATGAAGGTGGAAGAGGAAGAATGGAGATGAAGGTGGAAGAGGAAGAATGGAGATGAAGGAGGGAGAGGTAGAAGGGAGATGGAGGAGTTAGAGGTAGGAGGGAGATGAAGGAAAGGAAAGCTGGCAAAACGAGCTGACGAAGCACTGCGGACGTGCCGGGTGTGGTGAGAGAGAGAGAGAGAGAGAGAGAGAGAGAGAGAGAGAGAGAGAGAGAGAGAGAGAGATGTGCTGATGGGGAAAAGGGGCTGTTTGGGAGTCGAAGGAGATTCAGTTAAAAAAAATTACTTCACACACATAAACCCCTTCACTACAATGACTATTTTTCCTGTTTGTATAGGATTATGTTTTTCTTCTTATGAGCTAATTTTTCGAAATGTAGATTTTAGGTACGGTAAAGATTCCTTTAGCCTTTCAGTACAAATTGCTTCAGCTACATCGAGGGTGGCAAGAATAAAACAAGCCGTCATCATGTTGAAACGGTTCATAGTTAATCACTGGACATTTGGAATTTCTCACTTCATTTCCAAACGCCTCGCATGTTGGGAAGCCGCAGGTGTAGAACCGAAAATATAGTTGTTGTTTCTTTAATCACAAGTAAGGGGACGCAATAACAGCTCCATGTTAATCTTACTGAGATTTAGTGGCTCAGTTCTGTGCCATTGTAGACCAGAGTGTTTGCCGGTAGGATAGGCCTATTGGGGTGGGATTCTCAGACATATTATCGATCGTTACCTGTCGTATTTATGATTTGTTCTCCAAGGAAAGGGAGACGGAAGAGTTTTCCCTTGTTGCCCGTTCCTCCTACCAAAAAGAAAAAAAGAAAGAAAGAAAAAACAGTCATGGGAGAAAAATTATCGTTGGTTATAACTGTTTCCTGCAGGAAGACCTAGGTAAGGGGAATACAGAATATCTTCTTTTCTCTCGTTCATTCTGTAAAAACGAAGTCCAGATAACGACAATGAACTAGTCAGATACATATTTGAGAATTCCACCTGTGGTCCGTGCATCAAAAAGCAGGACCGGAACAATACACTTTCAATGAACTGAAAAGAACCTTACTTTAATATAACATTACTGTCAACCCAAATGGAGTCCATCCTTGCTATCACCAGTAAGTCACCAGGCTCAAGGTACTCTGTCAAAATGTAATCCGCAAAGATGTGCTTAAATGCAACACTAATAATGCTGTTCCACCATTATGAAGCGAGATTCAGCTAATCAGTGAAGCTATTCCTCCATAATGAAGCGACTTTCGGTTAATCTGCAAAGCAATGCCACCATAATAAAGCGAAATTCATCTAATCTGAAAAGCTAACTCACCATAATGAATTGAGACTAAGCTAATCTAAAAAACTGTTACGCCATATTGAAGTGCGACTCAGCTACAGAAATTTTTCCAAGCTCCTCAGTCACGTACACATAACTTTAGGACCTTTGGAGGTGTCTCAGCTCTAAGATGCAACACTTATCTCTCAGGCTCTTATATATCTTTGGCAATGTATAAATTATTCCTTGTCAGTCTATCTCTCCAAAATTAAATGTGACCGTACACAGTGAGGATAAGGTGACAACAAGTGGAATTGGATAATGTTTTTAACAAGACATACGAGAGAAATAGTATGGAGGCGAATTCCCACCGTCACTATCGCAAGAGTTGCCATTGATCGCCAGTTAGTTCAATATAGAAGTCGGGCTACTCATCAGAAACCACAGAAATCGCATATCTTTAAAAATCTCTCCCGTGATATTTAATGATATACCGTAGGTAAGTTCTTCATGATATTATTCTTTAGTAGTTATACTAATTTCCTAGATATACTTTAATGCGGTATATGCAGGAAAACGTTACTATAGCCGCCATGAAAGCACACCATGTGTGACAGCATTCATCACATATTTACAAGTCTCTAGGTGCACATTTTGTTTGAAACCTATATAATTTAGCTTTCTAAAAGAACAATGCTTCATCTCCAAAATGCTGAAGAATATCTACAAACTTTTTCATATGAAAATTGTACAATGTTTAACCCGCCCCGTCCCGATCACTTCCACCACTGACTCCCCCCAATCCCGACCATTTTTGGATAAAAATTTTTTTTTGGCTCAAACTTCCGCTTTTGGTGAGAAACAATGGCTAATCACAAAGAAAGTGTTCACCGGGGTCCATAAGTGACCTAAACAGGTATACCTTCGTTACACCTGGTACCGTGTTCTGACCTGGGTCACTGCTAACAGGTGAGTGACCGAGACAAGGGTGCATGCAGGTCAAGCGGGGTCTGGGAGGCTGCCCACCTGGTGGCAGTTAGGGGAGGCTTGCCTGGGTGGGCAAATCTAAAATCACGTGCGAATTTTGAAAATTGTGCAAATTATGGACTTTGCAATTGAGGCGCTTTTATGTACATCAACGGGATTGGCGGTGACAAAACATGTGGACGTTAATTAACGTTATTGGGACGGGGTGGGTTAAAGCCGAAATCGTGCAGAGACGAGACCGCCGGCCGAAATCCGACGATGCCGAGGGCTCCAAAATACCGTACAAAAACTCAAAACAACACACCAGTGGTGTATCCTGATCAGGGTATTCCTCTAGACTTCAGGAAATACTTCAGTCTAGGCACTGTCCATTTTTCTCTGCAACGGTTTTCCATGATCTTTGTACAGTAGGTCCAGGCGGGGCAGTAGACACACGTGAGTTTGTTATTGTTTATAATCGTAATGTACGATCTTCAGCCATGTCGTGCTAATATTTCTTAATGAAGAATCATTACATGTTTCTCATAACACTGTTTATTTTGTTCTGATTGACACATACATGAAATGGATGTAAAATAAAACTTATTGATATTTAAGGAGGGAAAGAATAATAACCGTCCCCAAACCAAGATGGTAGACTCGGCCCACCATTTCGTTATTTTCCTTGACTATAATACAGCCTCTCTTCCTTGTAGCAGTGACTAAAATAATGTTGTTATAATTTCTCCCTTCTTTTTAGTGACACAGAGGTCACATAAAATGAACGGAGTTTAGTAGATCGACTTTGATGTAAAAAATTTAATAATCTGGTGAAGCATGGCAGTTTTTCCTTGGTTAGTGACATCGGGAATTAACGAAGATTGATGAAAGGTGACCAAATTGTAAGTCAGAGGTTAGGCAGAGTTATGCTACTGGTTACAAAGCCTCAGAAGATATGGAGGCTAAGCCTTGTTTTAGAGATAAACGGGTATATTAAGCAGTATGAAGTTATTCTGTGGCCACCCTTTGCGGGATTAGGGCGTCGGGCTATAGATAGATAGATAGATAGAAGTTATTCTGGTCCGTCATATCTTCTACTGTAGAAAAATTTTCGGTCCACCATATTTTCTACTGCATTTTTGATCCGCCATATTATGTACAGTATTTCTGGAGACATAAATGCTATAAAATATACTATAAATGTACAATTTACAGTCAGAGTTTCGTGTAGTGTACAATGCACAATGTGGCTTTCGTTCCTTTTGTTTTCCTTATCAGTTTATATATAAAAGAGGATGTTTGTGTCACCATACCCTGTAACCATACCCTTATATACATACCCTGATAATATCTTCAACTTGCAAACTAGAACTAGCAGTGTACAGTATAAGTAGATGTATAGGCCAAATTATAACAATATAGCCTAAGTACCTAGTAGTGTGTAAGTGCCTACATGACAATTAATGCATATATGAGCACATTTCAAATAAAGCTGACGCCTACAGCCGGCTTCCTTATACTGCTGCGGGCAGTTGGAGGACTGGCATAGAGCGGGTTTGTTTTCTCCAAATAAACTTCCGTTAAAACTACATCAAGACCCCTGGATTATTCCTAATTGGGTGTGAGAGGCGTGGGACAAACTGGTTACAGCAGTGAGTCGAATCCCAATCACGTCACCTATGTATATTCACCGTGCAGTTGCAACCTGACCACACCTTACCTTCCTCGTCTACCTGTGCTCTGTTCCTGCCCAGTCTACAGCCTACCACACAGATCTCTGTTCACCTGGCGTGTGGTTGTGTGCCCTACATATTTTTGGTGAAATTCTGCTCCAGTGAGTTCCTGACCTCTATCCATGTGACGATCTTCGATCTTCATCGGCAGCTACACCGTCACACCACCAATAAGCTATTCTCTAACCACTACCATCTATCACGTCGGTTTAGTTTTTAAAATCTCTCACAACTGCAACCGCTAAAACCACCTCAACTCATCCATAATGCTACCACACCCCACCAAGCCTTAGTGACTCAAGTCCCAGCTAGCCCTCATTCCCTCATCAAGCTCAAATCACACCACCACCCCACCTCCACCGCCTGCACTGGGTCTCGGGAGCGTAGCCAACCAACGCAGTCCACGTCATAGTTGTTTTCTCAGTCAACATCTTCTTTGTGATCACCTAGAGTTCCTAGCATCCTCTGATAAGTCGGGCTCAGTAGTGATGTCATGCCCCCTCAATCTCCACCAACTCCTTAGTTGATTCTGCCCGGGAGAAGATCGCTGCCTCACTCTACTTCAGTTCAGCGATGCTTTGTATTTAGTAGATATACATTTGTTATTTTTATTTTATATTACCATTTTTTTACTTCCTCTAGGGAATATTATTTAATCTCTAGAGATTGTGATTCATATTGCCATTCAGTTGCTTTCATTCACTAAATCTCATTTTCCGATTCTTATTATTCATTCACTTCTTGCACTTCATTCATTTCTCTCCTCTCTCATCTTTCACTTTATTCTTTCTCCATCCAAGTGATTTTCTTTCCTAGACGCATTCATTGTGCATATTCCTCTTCACCTTCTTTGTATGTATATTTCATATTCCCCAATACCCTCATTGTATATTATACATTTTCATATTCATTACTATTAATATAAATTTTATTGCTTTTCTACATGACAGGCACTTCTCAAAATTTTATTTCTCTCCTGTTATACAGCAACTTGAGACTGAAAGTGAGGATGTCGATCTCGATGATGTAAATGCCTTGACTCGTCTCTGTAACGGGAAGTCTTATGTAAAACCGGGCGTAACCACTCATACTGCACATACTGCTGAACTTTTTTCACGCCATTCTCACTACCACTGCTACTACTACTACTACTACTGCAATAGAAAATCCAGATATTGGTATTCCTGATAAAACTAATCCAGATACACCACCATCCCCGATTCTCTCGAGCTTCCTCCTCATTCTCAAACCACTCCTTCGTATTTCTCTCCTTCAATAACACCACTTCCTACTCCGTCGCAGACAACTACCACACTTTTTCTGCACCTCAACCTAATACATTACTTACTTCAACAATTTCTCAACCTCACACACTTTCAGCGATGGCGAACCCAACTCCACCTTCACAGCCCATATTTTTGGATGAAAATAACCACACCAAGTACGCTAGTGAAGCTAGTTCTGTATCTATCTACAATTTTCTGCGAGAAGTAGAAACGGACACTCATAACAGACAACTCAACACTGAACCCATAAAGATCATGTTTCTCAAAGGCTGGTTAAATCAAGGAAAATCACGCATGGGATCTCCGTTGCAAGGTGCTTAGTTTGATAACTGGACAATATTCGATGCATTCCATCAAAAACTGATTCAGCTCTGATGTTCCCATTCCAATGCCAGGTCTCACATTGGTTTCTCTAATCTGAAACACATGAGAGGGGAGATGCAAATTTCTGCTAAAGAGGTGATACCATATGAAGCAGTGGCTGTCGCAACTGCTACTCACTCTGAAATAAGCCAGTTATTGGGAGACACTCAATGGGTAACTAATAATAACGGAGGTACAGTAGATTTGAGGATTTCGGCAAATTAATGGGTTGCCTTGGATTCATCAACCGGTTAGCTAATAAACAGTTTGACACTGCCTTACAGATAGGCTATAAACCTGGAGATGAGTTGTTATACATAGTCAACGAGATTGGAGAAAGGTTAGGTTCGCACATCGCCCACCAGGCAAGTACTCGCATCCCAACAACTCAGTGGACAGAACTGTGAAAGTCTTCCACACCCCTACCGCTTCATATGATTCCTAACTTTCGCGACCTACTACAACAGGCAATCCTAAAACAACTCGTTCCAACTTGCGGTGTAGATTCCCATCCACTAGTCGTGACCAGTCAAATGTACGTCTGGGTCAACATCATTGATCGTGTGCTGACACTGCAGTTATGCTGGCCATTGCGAATCAAGCTGCTATCGCAAGCAAGGACGGAACCACCCAGAGAGATGACAGGCCACACCTTTGCGATCCCATCCACGAAGTCTCTGCTATTCATAACATGGAGGAGTGTCTTTATCTCGTGCGTCGTCAGTTGAGGGAAGAGAAATGCCCTTATCGGGAAAATGTCACATAATAACAGACGATTCTCAGCTCCCCTTTTGCCAGGCAGGACCTCTAACATCCTCAGGCATAGTTACTCTGGGAAGGAGTGAAGGGGTCAAGACATCATTTTTCATGGACTTAGGTTCCATGGTAAATCTAGTATCAGAAACCTCTTTAAACGGCATTAGGGAAGCAATTAAAAGGGTCTGGATCCTTGAACCATCTGACATTTGCCTGTGCAGCGTGGACGGCTCAGAATTTAATGTTAAGGGCTGAGTCACGTTAGAGATACAATTTGAGGCCTTAAACCCTTTCATAGCAGAGTCTCATGTCACAAATGATCTCAAGTATCCTGCAGATGTTCTGATTGGCTTACCCACCTTGGCTCGACATTCCATTGTCCTAATACCTGCTTGTAGTGGTATTGGGTTACAAAGTTAACTTGTACCTAGCATGGAGTACCCACGTTCTGTCCTTTCCCAAGTACACTTAGTCACTTAGCCTAAACTGACTCCACAACTACTTGAGAATAAAGAGGAGCATTCATTAGCATCTAATGACACCCTCTCTGAGCATTCACTAGTGCCTCATGACAACCCACCTAACAGTGACACAATAGTCGACTCAGACAAGTCTCATTTAACTACCTAAAATAGTTTGAACAACGTTCAACTATGCGTGGAAATGAGGCAAGCAGTAACAAAACAGTGCACAATTTTTCTACCGCATTAGCTTACAAAAGTCTATGTCTGTGTTGTGGGTGTGAAAGAAGGAGTGGATGCACCAACATTACCAGAGAAGTGTCGTGTGAATGGCTTAACTTACGAGTCAGCACTGTGCACAGTGTTGGAGGATAATTTGAGTTACCTCCACTTGTTAAATGTCATAAATGCTCCACTGAAGCATGTGATACAAAGATTGGGGATATCCTAGTTTACCCATCGGCCGTATGGGTGTGGCAGAATAGGCCATTCCCCATAACTACTGAGAATGATGATGATAATAAACCATCTGGTGTGTATGCCATAAACTCTAAGGGATCTGCTACGACTCACCTGACCTAGTCTCAGATGTATCTTCTGGTGATTTCCCTCAGCATACACTTTGCTTAATTGACGTCTCTGAAAAGCATAGCAGTTCTCTTGAGGTCATTCAGAACACCGCTCTACGTGTCATGCTCGCGGCAACATTGCAAGTCCCTAATTTGCACTCGTATTTTCAACCTCAGGGCTGAGAGTGGCTTCCTCTATGCCTCTACAAGATGCCAAGCAGGGACAATGCCTTACACCGCATAACCTCTCCCCCCCCCTGCATGCCATTGTCTCAGCAATTCACCTGTTACCAGTGACCTGGCCAATAAAGACATTCAGGGCCAAAGTGATTCCCCAATCGATGACAATGTGGAGGACAAAGTTTACATAGCATTAGAGGAAGAAACAGTCAGAAATGATGATCAGGTAATGTGGGAAAAAAAAGGTCATGAATGGTGATGAGTTAGTGAGTGAAACAATGCTTATAATGCCTATATTACTGTTTGAAAACCAATATACTCTTGTACTACATATAAATTCGTACCAAGTAAATAAATAAATAAATACTGTTTATGAGTGGATAAAATAGTTACCCTCCCATAGAACTCGTTTTCCTTGGTCCCAGCCTGTCAACCTCAGGGCTGAGAGTGGCTTCCTGTCCCTAAGCACTGGATATGGGCACGTACAATGGCTGGCATTGCCCAACTCTGCCGGCACCAACCCCACCTTCCTGTGTATACATTACTTGAGCCTACTCTAAGACGATCCTCAAATCCACATCCTGAAGGGGACTGGATCCTCACAGCTTCTGGCATCATTTGGCGCCTTGATGCAACTGACGCCATTATAGGTGACCTCGATTTGCCCTGTCCAGGGTATTCCCCTGCACCTCCTTGGCTACCTCCAGCTTTCACTTATGTTCTGCCTTTGCCAGGGATTCCCAAGTCCTCATTTCCTGCTGTACTATGCCAGGACGGTCTCCTTCATGTGGCAGCTCTACACACCAGACTCTGCAATTTATTATGCTAATGGATCGGTTGATGCTAATGAGCATGCAGGTGCTGCGATGATCTGTGGCACCCAAGTCGAGGCTTGGCATGTATCCTCTGGAGTTTCAGCATACCAGACTGAGCCGGTGGCCATACTTGGTGCACTGAGACATGCTGATCGCCACCTCTCTCGGTGTGTCATGATCCACACAGACTCCCTCTTCTCCCTTCATGGCCTCATAGTGTACCACCTCTGTGACAATGTGCATCTGTTGATGAGCATCATGGCTGTGGCTGATTCCATTACTAGGAGAGGTGGTGTAATCTTCCTTCATTGGCTACCTGGACATGCTGGTATTGCAGGAAACGAACGTGCTGATGTTGCTACTCGTCACGCCTGCTCTCTTCCTGAGGTCACGTTTCCCTTGCGGCCCAGCTTCTCTCTCGTCATGTGCAAGGAGTAGACTGTAGCACCAGTCGAGCAGGGCAGTACTCCCAAGGTGGATGGAAAGCTGATGACAGGGAGAGCTGGAGCTCCTGTTTCATCAGCCCTCGGGACTAGGTCATGACCATCCTCCCTTGCTGAACTTTTTCAGTGTCTAGTAACACAGAGAGTAGGCCAGCATGCTCTCCAATACAAGTTTCTCTAACTATCTACTACATTCACAGTACACACCACACTTCCTTTTCAAATTTTGGAAAAAAATGAATGGCATCGAATAACATAGCCTCAGAGTCCCAAGGGAGGAGAACCATAAATGCCCCCACCTTTTGCCCCTCTCCCAGTGACGACTCAAGATGCCTGGAACCACTTTCTGACTCTCTTCTTCTTCATTTCTGCAACATTCGTGGCCTTTCCTCTAACTTTCGTTCTGGTGATCACCACCTCTCCTTCTCTAAACCTCACCTTCTTTTTCTAACTGAGACTCAGCTGTCTGAGGCAACTGAGAGCAGACTCTTTTCTGTATCCTCATACTTTCTCTATACTCATTTCAAAGCCAAAGGTGGCTGGTGTGTATAAATATGCAACAACTTACCTTGCTCTCATGTTCCTGAACTTGATATTTCTGAATTCTCTACACCTGGCTTAGTCTTTCCTGTCATTCTCTGACTAAATATATCTGTGCTGCTTACTTTTCTCCTAACTCTACTGACTATCAAAAATACTTTGACTATCTTACTTCTATGATGGAACACATTCTATCCATTTCTCCTTTCTCTGAAATCTCCATTCTAGGAGATTTCAATGTTCACCACCACCTTTGGCTTTCCTCTCCTTTCACTGATCCACCTGGTGAACTAGCCTAAACCTTTTCTATCCTTAATGACCTAGAGCAGTTTGTACAGCACCCTACTTGTATCCCTGATTGCCTTGGAGAGAGCTCCAACATTCCTGACCTCTTCCTTACAACTAATCCTTCTGCATACACTGTCAATCTTTTCTCTCCGTGGGGCTCCACCGATTACAACCTTATCACCTTAACCTGTCCTATCACTCTGGTACGGCCTGCGGACCCTCTAAAGAAACGTCATCTGTGGCACTTTGGAGCTGCGGATTGGTAGGCCCTCAGGCAGTACTTCTTTGATTTTCCCTGGAATGATTATTGCCTCTGTGGCCGGGAGCCACCTGGGTATGCTTTGGGTTTAATGGAGGTTATTCTCTCTGGCATGGAAGCATACATTCCTTTCTCATATTCTTTGACTAATGCAGGAAAGCCTTGGTTTAATCACGCTTGTTCTAATGCTGTCCGCAACAAGGAGAGGGCCTATAAAAGGTACCAGAGCCAACCCAACTCTGAATCACATCTTTCATACGTTTCTGTCCAGAATCGTGCAAAGTCTGTTCTTTGCTCTGCGAAAAATAATTTCATCTGTACTAAATGCTTATCATTCTTTTTCTGTGCCTGCCCTCTTCTCTTCCTATTTCTCCCATCTTTCCTGTCACTTTATTACTTTTCTTTCCTTTAGACGTGGCTTTACAATGAGTGACAAGCCAAATGGTTTCCTGTAAGCCAAGAAACCATTTACAATGCTGGGTGGTAACCATGTAACCAAACCATACATGCTCCCTAAGTGTCAGCAAGTGGGTTAGTGGAGGGTTAGTGCCCCTCCCCGTAAAACAAATAACTCAAAGTCAAATGGCTACCCCTTACGGGAGTAGGGCGTCTGGCAATAGATAGATAGATAGACTAAATGCTCTCAACTCTCCAACTCAAATTCTTCCCACTCCTTCTGGCACCTTGCCATAAACCTTTCTAACAACTTTACCTCATCATTCTTCCCTCCTCTTTTCTACTCTGATGGTTCTGTAGCTATTTCTTCTACTGGTAAAGCAGATCTCTTCACTCAGACTTTCTCCTCCAATTCCACCTTAGACGATTCCGGTGCTGTTCCTCCATCACTTCCCCCCTCTGACTTCCTCTTGGCTGACATTAAGATTTCTTCAGCTGATGTATTTTCTGCCATCACAGGCCTCAATACTAATAAAACATATGGGCCTGATGGAGTCCTTCCTGTTGTTCTCAAGAAATGTGATTCTGTGTTTACACCCTGCCTAGGCAAACACTTTCACCTTTGTCTATCAACTTGTACCTTTCCTTCTTGCTGGAAGTTTGCTCTCATTCACCCAATCCCAAGGAAGGGTGACCATTCCCAACCCTCTAACGGTCGTCCAATTGCTTTAACATCCTGTATCTCAAGAGTTTTCGAGTCTATTCTTAATAGAAAAATTTTAAAGCATCTTTCCTATCACAACCTTCTTTCTGATCGTCAGTATGGGTTCCATCAGGGACGCTCCACAGGCGATTTTCTCACCTACCTTTCAGACTCCTGGTCATTCTCCTTTCGGGACTTTGGCAAAAGCTTTACCATTGCAATTGACATCTCAAAGGCTTTCGATCGAGTCTGGCATAAATCTTTAATTTCCAAGCTGCCCTCTTACGGTTTCTATCCTTCTATCTGTGCCTTCATCTCTACCTTCCTTTCTGGTAGTTCTATAGCCGCTGTTGTAGGCGGCCATCGTTCTTCTCCTAGATCTATTAACATTGGTGTTCCTCAGTGCTCTGTCCTATCACCAACCCTCTTCCTTTTATTCATCAATGACCTTCTAAGCTGTACATCTAACCCTATCCAGTCATATGCTAATGACTCCACCCTTCACCTTTCCATTCAGTTCCCACAACGTCCATCTCAGCAGTTACTTCAACAAACAAGGGATGAGGCTATGGCACATCTAATGTCTGACTTGGCTCGTATCTCTGACTGGGGTAAAATAATCTGGTTGTTTTTAATGCATCAAAGACTCAGTTTTTGCACCTATCAACCTGCCAAAATCTTCAGCAGGTATACCCACTAATGTTTAATAATATTCAGCTTGATCCTGCATCATCCTTCAATATGTTTGGGATTTCATTTACTCGGGACTTATCAAGGAAAGATCATGTTACATCTCTTGTAATATCTGCTTCCAAGAGATTGGGTGTACTAAGCCGACTCCGTTCCTTCTTTACCCCTGCACAATTGTTGACTCTCTACAGGAATTTTATCTGCCCCTGCCCGAAGTACAACTCTCATGTGTGGGGAAGCTCCCCATATACAGCTCTTCTTAACCCGCCCCGTCCCATCGACGTATGGGTACGTTGCAACGATTTGTATTTGCCAGTCCCGGCGACGTACCAGTACGTCGTGCAATTGCAAGGTCCCTAATTTGCACAATTTTCAATTTTCGTGCGTGATTTTTCTTATGTATACACAGGACACCTTCCTCTATTCCTCTACAAGATGCCAAGCAGGGACAATGCCTTACACCGCATAACCTCCCCCCTCCCCCCTCACGCCATTGTCTTGGCAAAGGACCTTTTACCAGTGACCTGGCTAGTAAAGATATTCAGGGCCAGAGTGATTCCCCAATCGATGACAATGTGGAGGACAATGTTTACATAGAATTAGAAGAAGAAACAGTCAGAAATAATGATCAGGTAATGTGGCAAAAAAAAGTCAGGTATGGTGATTAGTTAGTGAGTGGAACAATGCTTATAATGCCTTTATTACTGCTTGAAAACCAATATACTCTCATACTACATATACATTCGTACTAAGTAAATAAATAAATACCGTTTATGAGTGGATAAAATAGTTACCCTCCCATAGAACTCGTTTTCTTTGGTGCCAGCATGTTAGAAAACCCAGTCAGGTAAGGAGAACTCCTACCTGGATTGGGTATTTTAAACCTCAGGTGAGCGATTTCTCTATGAATTTTCGATGTTTCTCACCAAAAGCAAAGGTTTTAGCCAAAAAAAAATTTTTCGAAAATACCTCGGGACTGGGGGATGTCGGAGGTGCGGAAAACCTCGGGACGTGACGGGTTAATAGGGTGGAGTCAAAGCCTTTTTGCCTAATTGACTCTCCTCCTCTTATTGACCCCCTTCAACCTCTGTCTCATCGCTGCACTGTTGCATCTTTATCTCTTTTCTATTGCTACTTCAATGGTAACTGCTCCTCTGAACTGTCTGCATGTATTCCTCCACCTCTACGACATGTGCATAGCACCCGTCTAGCAGCAAACTCTCATCCCTTTTCTGTCCAACTCTCTAATGCAGGAGTTAACCGTTACTCTCAGTCCTTCATTTATGCAATAGGTCAACTCTGGAACTGTCTTGCTTTGTCTGTATTTCCTGCTTCCTATGATCTTCAGTCTTTCAAACGCAGTGTGTCCAGGCATCTCGAAATGATCGGATCTTAAATTTGGCTCTCTCTTGTATTTTGTTTTTCTCTTGGAAGGAACAGTTTTGCGGGCTCATTGCCTTTGGTTCCTCCTTCCTCACTTAAAAAAAAAAAAAAATGGCCACCTGTCACTTGAAGAGCATGAGTCACAAGTTTGGGAGGGCTCACACTCGGCACAATGGTATGCGGCAGCAATGTCCTATACACCCCTTTTGATTGCCCCAGGCACACCCGATCATATTATAGTGAGTATTCGCCGCTTGTGATTACGGTTTCCTTGTTACAGCCAGATGGCTGGTAGGAACCCTGACCCATGCCCTCACTGCCTTGAACAATGTGATCAATCATTGCTTCACTGTTTTCTGGACTATCCTGCCACAGCCCACCTCCGTTCCAATCTGAGTGACTGACCTGTCGGCATGGTGGAAAGATTTCAGACTGCAGCGAGCATCATTGGACAAACTCCTGTGGCCGTGCTTTTGAGGGTGGTCACTGCCTACCCACCTCCTCACTAGTTTGTAGCCTGCTATAAGCAAGAACATCTACTGTGACGGGCGTTCTTTCTGCCCGTGTCCTCCCCTTTACAAGGAGGCAAATCTCAGCTACTACTACCTCAGGATAAGGAACAATTAGTCAATCTCTTACAGACTTCTCTAGATGCAGTGGCCTTACCCAGGGAACCTATAGGTATAACAGTCCTTGTGCATCATCACATAGAACTAGTGCCAGGAACTCAGCCAATTTACATGTCAGTGTATCAATTACCCCAAAGTTTGCAAAAGAAAAAAAAAAAAAAGGACAGAGATAGTACAAAACATGTTAGATCAGGACATACTGAGCACTCTTCCAGTCCATGGAAAAGCCCACTTTTCCTAGTTCCAAAGAAGGGCAGACAATTTAGACCTGTAGTGGACTATCGTAAAGTAAATTCCGTCATTGTACCCGATCGTTTTCCATTGCCATTTTCAACTGATTTATTTGTCAATAATTGACAACAGTGTGGTCTGTACATTCCTTGACCTACTCAGTGGCTACTGGCAAGTGGAAATGGAAGGGTCATCTCACCCTGTAGCAGCATTTAGCACCCCTTCTGGATATTTTCACTTTAACCCGCCCCGTCCCAACCAATTTTCCACCACTGACTCCCCCCAATTCTGACAAATTTTTGGGGAAAAAAAATTTGGCTCAAACCTCCGCTTTTGGTGAGAAACATAAAAAATTCATAGAGAAATCGCTCACCTGAGGTTTAAAATACTCGATACAGGTAGCAGTACCCCTTACCTTACTGGGTTTTCTATCAGGCTGGATCCAAAGAAAACGAGTTCTGTGGGAGGGTAACTATTCCACACCACTCATAAACGTTATTTATTTATTTGGTATGAATTTATACGTGGTATGAGTATATTGGTTTTCACACAGTAATATAGGCAATATAAGCATTGTTTCACTCACCAAACACATCAACATACCTGACCTTTTATGGTGAAATTACCTGACCATTTCTGGCTGTTTCTTCCTCTAATGCTACGTAACCTTAGTCCTCCACATTGTCATCGAAAGGGGAATCACTCTGGCCTTGAATTTCGTGCCATGGCATGACATGTCCTTACTGGCTAGGTCACTGGTAACAGGTGAATTGCCGAGACAATGGCGTGCAGGGGGGGGAGGTCATGCGGGGTAAGGCATTGACCCTGCCTGGCATCTTGTAGAGGAATGTGTCCCGTGTATACGTACCAAAAATCACGTGCAAAATTTGAGAAATGTGCAAATTAGGGTACCTTGCAATTGCTGCGCGTTTATATTCATCAATGGGAGTCACAGTGACAAAATGTGTGGACGAATACATACATCTACGGGTTAAGAGACTTCCCTTTGGATTAAGGAATGCCCCTTCGTAAGACTCATTCATTCCCGTCTTCATTGGCTTGACTGGCCACTCTCATTTTGCCTTATTTGATTATATAATTGTATTGAGCAAGTCTATCCCTGAATATTTTGCCAAGCTTCAACAAGTATTTAATCGCCTTCAGATGGCAGGTCTGAAGATTAACCTCAGTAAATGGGATTTCCTAAGAAAGAAAATTAAAATCCTTGGGCATGTAGTTGATGCTGTGGGTATTCATACTACTGGAGATAAGATTACGGCGGTCATCAACTTCCCAGAACTTACCAGTACAGATGATGTATGGAGTGTTCTTGGATTGAGTGGTTACTACCGAAGATTTATTAACCCGCCCCGTCCCGACCACTTTTTCACCACTGGTACCCCCCAATCCCGACCATTTTTAGACCCAAATTTTTTTTGCTAAAACTTTCGCTTTTGGTCAGAAACAATGGTCAATCACGAAGAAAGTGTTCACTGGGGTCCATAAGTTGCCTAAACAGGTATACCTTTGTCACACCTGGTACCATGTTCTCTGTAGGTGGTCTGAGGCTCTCACGTTTTCTATGGTATTATAAGTCTGGGAAACCAATGAAAGTAAGTAGATATGTATTTATTACAAACATAAAAACATGTGATACAGAGTAAATTGGATTTTATACAAAAATAGAGGTGAAATAAGCATTGTACCATCGGGCGAACCTAGCGAAATGGGCCAAACTGTTCACGATGAATCGCTAACATTGCTGAATCATGATACATATCATTTTTTCTACTTACATAATACATCTCCAATAACATTTTACCATTTTACATTTTATTGAACTGTTTTTACGTATTCACAGGCCTTTCGATAACATTTAGCTTAATGTTATCGCTTATTTACGTAGTGAGTGAACTCGCTGTGACTGTTGTTTCAACTCGTATTGTGTTTTTTCAACTTACATAATACTTTCCTAATAACATTATACACTTTTCCACTTTAGAGAACTGTTTTGAGATAGTTTCAGGCCTTACATAAATATTTAGCATAATAATAGCGCATAATAACACAGAGGGTGAAGTTGCTATGAGTATTATTTCAACTTACAACCTTTTTTTGTACTTATATAATACTTCTCCACTAACATTACACATGTTTCCACTTGATATAATTGCTATCACATAATAGGAGACCTTACTATTCTACTGAGCATCATATTATAGCATATTTACACAGTGAGTGTTATCGCGATATCATTTGTTTCATCTTACACTAGTATTCAACTTATAAATTACTTATCTACTAACATTACACCCTTTTCCACTTTATATCATTCCTATCACATACTTACAGACCAGAATGTTCTACTGAGCGTAATATTTTCGCAGATTTACACAGTGGGTGTACTCGTGACATCATTTGTTACAACTTACACTATTTTTCAACTTATATGTTACTTTCCTGCTAACATTACACCCGTTTCCACTTTATATTCTTGCTATCACATATTTAATGACCAGAGTGTTATACTGAGTGTCATATTTTCGCAGATTTACACAGTGGGTGTACTTTTATTATCACTTCTTTCAACTTACACTATTTCTCAACTTATACATTACTTTCCTGCAAACGTTACACCCGTTTCAACTTTATATAAGACTTAGAAAATACTGACTGGCCTTACCATTATACTGAGCGTCATATCGCCATCCCACACAGTTTCAGTAGTGTAGGAAGTTATGGTACTCTCTGAAACATGGCTGAAGGCACAACGCAACATTGGTGGTGGTGGGGGAGGTTGGGGAGGTGTAGAGCGGCGCCTTTCATCACTCGCACTTCTCTTTCCTCTCCCTTTTCCTTTACCCCTTCCCTTTCCCCACATCCTGGGGCTGTGGGGAGGAAGTTTGGGAATATTGTGTGGCAAAAGACGTGCTGGGGAGTGGCTCCACCTCCTCTCCCCTAGGCCTACATGCACCACGTGCTCATGCTGCCTCCCTCACACCACTTTCCCTTTCACCCCGCACTCCCGCCACACCACTATACCTTATTTGCCTTCTCGCCCCACCTTCTGATCCTCGGGGTGAGATTTTTCCTTCCCCAACCACGAGGCAACATCACGTCCTAAGCCGCCGTCCTCGTCCTCGTCCTCGTCCTCATCAGAATCTCTCTTTAGGGGATGGAGAGAGGTCCGTGCAGGTGGTTTGGGTGCAGGCTGGCCTTCCCTTGCCTTACGATATGTCACATACCGCTTTTTCCGGGGCGAAGGGACCTCCTCATCACTGCTTGTTATTTCTTCCTCTGGCTGGACATAATCTCGATCCACCACATCATCATCAAGTGGAGAATCACTATCTCCAGTGAAGGCCTCCAGGGCGGATGCTATTTCGTCGTCTGAGAGACCTTTCCGCGCCATGTCTGACCTGGGTCACTGCTAACAGGTGAGTGACCGAGACAAGGGCGAGCTCGGGTCACGCGGGGTCTGGGACGCTGCCCACCTGGCGGCAGGTAGGGGAGGCTTGGGTAGGTGGCCGAATCGAAAATCTCGTGCGAATTTTGAAAATTGTGGAAATTATGAACCTTGCAATTGCAGGACGTTGAAGTACGTCAACGGGATTGGCAGTGACAAAATGTGAGGACGTGGAAGTATGTCGATGGGATGCCGCAGGTTAAAGGGTATGCACAGATCGCCACTCCTCTGACAAACTTACTAAGGAAAAATGTACCTTTGATATGGACTAAAGATCATTCACAAGCCTTTGAAGCACTGAAAATAGCTCTTGTAAATGCCCCGATCTTGGCCTTCCCTGATTATAAATCACCCACTACATGATCAATATTATTGCGTAATATTTCGCATTGCTCAATAATAATGACAGTGTAGGGATAGTAGTGGAGAATAACGCAATATATTGGAGACATCAAAAAGAGTTTGATATTTTATTGTGCAATACGGGTGTACTGCGTAGTGTGAAGGTAACATTGAGCAATCTTCTGTCAGTGTGTGTCCTGCCTTCATACCGTCGACATGGCTGCTACAAAAGATGATCGACCATTCCTACTGGAATGCATACAAGTAGCCAGACAGGTTCAGCGAATGTGGCGACAGATAATTCTGTAACATGTTCATCACAGTCAGTATTTTTCTTTCTTCACATAGAAAATGGAGTCTATGGGTGAGCTATAAGGAATTATATTAAGTATTATAGCTACACATGAAAGGTTTTGTCTTATTACAAAATTATTTATGTCAATGAAGGGAAGGCATTTTCTACAGTAGGCAGGCTACATCCTGTGGTATACTCTTACGATTAATATTTATGTTAATGAAAACATATTTTTATTGACAAATAACACGAGGATATACTGTTTTACTCTTTAAACATAAGTATAGCCTAATTATCAGAATAACCTGTTCCATTCTCTAAGTGCAGTTTAAATGTTTCGTTGTGTTAGGCTAGTCATTTATTTTTCATACATAAATATTGAAACTGTAATGCCTTCTTTTCTTACCTTTATATATCTTTTAAAGCAGTGAATAATAGCTTCGCAGGTCTCCATCACGATACAGCTGATCGACTGAGGGGACACTGCACTGCCAAATTTCAGAACTTCAAATGTGTTCCTGGTGGCCAGATAGCATAATGTTACTGACAATCGCGTACTTGCAGAGATACAGTCTCGCATCACATTGTTCTTTTTGGAAATATGTGGACCTACCATATTCAGTAGGTCGTCAAATGCTGCACTGTCCATTCACATAAAATTTCCATAATCCTCTGGTTCACTAACTCTTATATCCTTCAACAAATTCTCATTGCAATATTCAAGTCTTTTCTTGTACCACTCTTTCATCCATCTGCATCTTTTCTTTTCTTCTGTGCAACTGGCTATTGCAATTCCGATTAAAGCAATGTCAGTTTCAGTCATGATGTCTCCCAGAGATCGTTTGCTAGACTGACATTATTGAGCATATTACATAATAACTCTGAGTCAATATATTGTGTCAGTAATACTGATCGTGTAGGGAGTGCTTCAGAAACCGTTTCTTTTGTGAACTGATGCATCAGGAGCAGGAATGGACTGGATGATGGTCGTGTGCAAGTTACATAAAGTAATAAAATGGTCACTTGTAATCATCAGAATATCATTTTTTTTTCTCTCCAACTTAATATTTACGATAAAATAGTCAATCGACGTTGGAGATTATCGTATTGCGTGAAACATGTACCCTCACAGTGACGTCACAACCCATACCAGGACCACAGCTGACCGCCACTCACACCAATGTCTGGGAATCATACTTCAGTACAGGTAGGATTTGTGTGATATTCAGCTGTTATAATCATACTAGGTATGAAAGACTTACTGTGACAGCTCTCTTGAAGATGAAGTATGGTGTGTTTGTGCTTTAGTGAAGAGCTTTGTTGGTTTTAGAGACTACTGGTGACGGAGAACCTTGCGAAAACCAGGTACAATACCCATAGGACAACTTAGTAGCACAAGGATTAGATTTGATAAAGTCGTAATGAAGTGATTTATGAACTGAATCTGTATAAGTATTGCAAGGTCCTGATTCCAGGGGCATATAGCCCCGAAACTGGGCAGTAATACATAGGGAAGATGTCACAAAGACCTGAATATTTCTTTTTTTTTTTTTCCTCCTAGATAGGCCTGACCGTGGACAGCTAGACCTCTGTGGATTATTTGGTTATCTCATTTCTTGATCATATGTACTGGTGATGTTTGAACATCTTTTCAGAAACAGCCAGTCTGATCTGGAGAATAAGATTTTCACATCCCTACCAATGGCTTAAGCCAAAGTAAGGGATGGTTTTGCTTGACAGGCTACTGTTAGGTTAGGTTAAGCTGCAAATGTTAGGCTATTGTAATTTTTATCATCATATAGAGTCATACACACCTAATTATCTGAAATCCTCTAGTTTAATTTGACTGTTAATAAAAATTCAGGATTCAGAGCAAAAAATTGCTAAAGTTTAGCAGAAATGTTTCACCTTAAGATTGACTACTTGCTTTGACAGACTTCCGTTTTGTGTAAATATTGATTTACAATGTAATTACATTTATTTGTTCTTTAAATCTATATTTATGCAAAATGAAAGTCTTTCAATGCGGGATGATCTGTAAGGTAAATATCCTCTATGTTTAGCATATTTTAGCTCTGAAGCCTCAGTTTTGTATTGTCATACTAAGCACAGATTGTTGACTGCATTTCAGATAATTTGGTGTGCATGAACCTTCATGGTGAAAAAAAAAAAAAAAATCCCATTTAAAAGTGCCCATTCGATAAGTGACCGCCAATTCAGTATTTCCTCACTCCACTTGAAAAGAGTAGGAGTTGCCTGTTGTGATGCAGTACTTCCGACTCACTGCTCGCCACCACAGCTTCCTTGTTTTCATATCTCTTGGAACAGTGATGAATCTTTTTTCTTGTGTGATTCTACTTGTGTTCTTGCAGAGTGCAACAAAGCAACAATGGTGGGTATTTGCTCACGAAGCAAAGCTCAGCAGAACCACAATCACACAACTTAGCTGGGGATCAGTCCTGTTTTGTCTCCTGGCTTGGCAGGTTTATGACGTCACGGCCTCTCGAGGCTCGTGCTGCCTTCAGCCTCTTTTTGTGCAGCTTTGAAGACCTATATCTCCAAATTTTTACTTTGGTTTGTCAAACTAACTATATCATAGGATAATTCAGTATGTTTATCAGGCAAATTTATTGTTTACTTGAAAAAGAAAGTCGACTGTCTACCAGACCATTAGTGCAGTACTGATGAAACTTGATCAGGAAAAAGGGAAACGTGCATTAGCACATGCTAGTCGTTCCCTCATCCCTGCAGAACGTAATTACAGTGTTACTGATTTGGATGCCCTGGTAGTTGTCTGGTCCTTCAAGCATTTTGGAGATGTAATATATGGTTACCCAGTGCATATCCAGACAGACCACCTCCCCCTTTTCGATTTATTCAATGGAAGGAACATTACAGGTCGACTAGATCGATGGTCAGTCATCATCCAAGACTTTAATCCAATGTTTCAATACATGCCAGGAAATCGAATGTGGTTCCAGACGCACTTTCATGTCATGTAGCGGCGGCAGTCTCACAATATCAACCAAATGAATCTTCCTGCACCACCTTAACCTCTGAGGTTGTTCAAAATTGTCATCATAAAGACCCTCTATAGTCCAAGGTAATTTATTTCCTAGAATTGGGAGACAATTCCACCTTACCCACTCTGCCAGTGCCAATAGATGAGTTTTTATGCTAGATAATGATATCTTGTACAGGAAATCATTACTTGCAGGAAGGGACATACCCAGTCGGGAAGTACACCACTCGTATTCCCTACTAACCTAATACCTGTGGTACTTAACATCGTTCATAACACTCCTCATGCATCTCATCCAGGTAAAGATGGATGACTGAGACAAACACGTCTCACATACTGTTGGCACACTATGCATAAAGACATTAACGTACACTCTGACTCTTGCATTTTCTGTAATCGCTACAAAGGATCAGCCTGACCACCTGCTCCACTCATGCAGTATCCACTTCTATCACGCCCATGGAAAACAGTCTCTATTGACCTCCTTAAATTACCTCTTACAGAATCCGTTGCAGAGTATTTGTTCATAGCAGTCAATCACTTCTCACGCCACTGTGTCCTCTTGGCTCTCCCAGATAAGAACGCTCAGAGTGTTACAAGTGCATTTGATGACTGTGTAATTTGCTCATTCACTACTCAGCCTACTTTTATTATTGATAATGGCACAGAGTTTACCAACAGTCTCCTGCTTGAAATATGTAAGCAGTATAACATCAACAAATGTAATGTCATTCCTAACCACCCAGCTTCCAATGGCCTGGTAGAGCAACACAACAGGAAGGTTTTGGAGTGTTTGTGACATCTAGGATCTCAAAGTGTCTCCTGGGATGATTGGATACCCCAAGTTGTAGCCTCCATCAATAGTTCTATCAATGCATCAGTTGGTGGAACTCCATGCTTTGTCTTATATGGGTTTGACAAAGATCTACCTTATTCCATGCTATCATCAAGACCTGGTCCTCTCTATAAAATGGATGCCTATGTGAAAGTGAAGATGTCAGATTTCCAGAAAATACATCAACATGTACAGACAAATCTGGCTTCATCTCAAGAGAGTATGATGCAACACCAACATAAGTCTGCCTCGCTTATCAATATTAGCACTGGAGATCTGGTGTTTGCTTGTTCATTCAGGTGCACCTTTAAATTGGATGACAAATTCACGGGTCCACATCGCGTGATAACTCAACAGGATAACAAGTCTGAAATACAGAAACTGTCAACTAGATATACCAAGTGGGTGCATGTGGACGATCTCAAGTGTGCACCAAGAGGCCTGGTGTTGGAGGGGTCACAGAAACTACATCCTTTTCTCATATTTCCCCTGTTCCTCCCATTCCTGCATCTAAACCCTCTTCATACACACATTCTCCCTCCTTAGTCAATGAATGTAAGTCCAGGTTGTGTTCTGAACAAACACCCCATGTTCCTCGCTTATTCACCTCCTCATAATCATCCCCATATGTTCGAACCTATTTTACTGGAAAGGTGTTTGAGGTCTACCTGCTGACTTATTCATCTCTTCATTATCATCCCAATATCTTCGAACTTATTTTACTGGTAAGGTCCCTGAGGTCTACTTGCTGACAGTGGTGGCCCAAATAGGGTCCGGGTTAGGTGAGGACGATGGTGAAGTACGAATCAGGACGGTTTGGGAGGAGAGGAAATGGTGGTAGAGGATGTAGTCTCCCTGCGCTACGATCTCGAGTCCCTGGCCAACATAGCCATTACCCTGCCTAACTTCGCACATTAGCTGCATGAGATAAAGACTCTTCTATCAACCATTGGGGAGAAACACAGAAATGACACGTTCTGGTGCCCTCTTCACTTTCCCATTACATGGAAACTACATTATATTCAGGCCAAGTTCTGCCATTCAAATGACACATTTTCCAGCCAGGCACCTGTTGGTCATTAACTTGTGAATGATTGTCTCTTTGATCTAGGAAGAGAAATCCTCAGTGGCTTATTTGGAACAGCGATAACTCGTGACCTCTCTGAATTAGAATCCGACCTTGTTGAGTTAGCCAATGCCCTTGAGTCTCAAAATCGAGTTATACAGATTCAACACACCATGCTACAGAAGATCGTGACCCACGTAAATGAAGTCACATACCCATTAAACAACTTCACATACGTTTTGAAAACACAAATCTCAAAAATTAATATTGTTTCAGAACTCCTTTATGTCAAACTACACAATGGACAACCTGCAACTCTCCCTGGACTCTTTTCTCTCCCAATTCATTACCTTAGTTCGTATTGTATTTGATGCTGTCGGTGGTCTTGTCACTGCAGATTTAATGCCTATCTCTGATCTCCTTTCTGTATTGAAATGGGCCTACGTTACTTTTGACTTGTCTCCAGTGCTTTCCTTCTCGTCTCTAGAATTCTGTTACCCAGTACTTGAGGCCACTTTCCTCATTAAGGACATTGTTGTTCATATCCCTCTTCGATCTACTATCATTCCTTTTCCCTTCTTGTTCAATAATTCCTTGTTACAGGCCTCTGTTTTCTCGGAGTATTTCTTTCTATCCCATGATCATCTCTCCATTGTTTTCACAACCTCTACTGATCTCGACAAATGTTCTTTCCTTACAGCTACCTCTCGTCTTTGTGCTGCCTGCCTTCTATTTAACTTTCTTAGTAGTGCCGCACCCTGTGAGTCTGCCATAGTCCACAGCCTTTCTGTGCACTCTACCTGTTCCTTCATTCCGGCTCCTAAACTCCCAGTTCACCAAGCTCTTATAAATCACATCCAGTACTTCTTCTTCAGTTTTCCCATCTCTGTATCATGTGTCTTGGAAATTCTATTCATTCGGTGTCTGATAGTGGTCTGTATATGGCTCCTGACTATTGTACAGTTAAATCAGGATCTGTGATTACCTGCGCTACTCGTTGTCATCAGGTCGTGCACAGACACATACAAAATCTTTCAACCCATCAATATGACTCCCTATTTCCCCTATGACAATCTATCCATCACCTCTAAAAACTTACAGATGTTGGATTTCCTTAACCAGAGTAATTTTGTTATGGATCAGTGTTCCTTGGCTTTCAACCGTTCATGGGTACACCCGGTCTTCGTGTTTCCCCCAGTGGTTGTCTCTCTTACTGGAATAATTGTGACCATTGTGTAGTACATTGTTATGTTTGGAAGCTGGAACGCCAGTTACATGAAATCCGCATTGCAGTGAGGTTAGTACAGCTTCCACAGGATGTTGAAGCTGGCCGTACTTAACCCGCCCCGTCCCGACCACTTTTTCACCACTGGTACCCCCCAATCCCGACCATTTTTGGACCCAAATTTTTTTTGCTAAAACTTTCGCTTTTGGTCAGAAACAATGGTCAGTCACGAAGAAAGTGTTCACCGGGGTCCATAAGTTGCCTAAACAGGTATACCTTCTTCACACCTGGTACTGTGTTCTCTGTAGGTGGTCTGAGGCTCTCACGTTTTCTATGGTGTAATAAGTCTGGGAAACCAATGAAAGTAAGTAGATAATATGTATTTATTACAAACATAAAAACATGTGATACAAGAGTAAATTGGATTTTATACAAAAATAGAGGTGAAATAAGCATTGTACCATCAGGCAAACCGAGCAAAATCGGCCAAACTGTTCACGATGAATCGCTAACATTGCTGAATCATGATACATATCATTTTTTCTACTTACAAAAATACATCTCCAATAACATTATACCATTTTACATTTTGTTGAACTGTTTTTACGTATTCACAGCCTTTCAATAACATTTAGCGTAATGTTAGCGCTTATTTACGTAGTGAGTGAACTCGCTGTGACTGTTGTTTCAACTCGTATTGTGTTTTTTCAACTTACATAATACTTTCCTAATAACATTATACACTTTTCCACTTTAGAGAACTGTTTTGAGATAGTTTCAGGCCTTACGTAAATATTTAGCATAATAATAGCGCATAATAACACAGAGGGTGAAGTCGCTATGAGTATTACTTCAACTTACAACCTATTTTTGTACTTATATAATACTTCTCCACTAACATTACACATGTTTCCACTTGATATAATTGCTATCACATAATAGGAGACCTTACTATTCTACTGAGCGTCATATTATCGCATATTTACACAGTGAGTGTTATCGTGATATCATTTGTTTCATCTTACACTAGTATTCAACTTATAAATTATTTTCCTACTAACATTACACCCTTTTTCACTTTATATCATTCCGATCACATACTTACAGACCAGAATGTTCTACTGAGCGTATTATTTTCGCAGATTTACACAGTGGGTGTACTTGTGACATCATTTGTTACAACTTACACTATTTTTCAACTTTTACGTTACTTTCCTGCTAACATTACACCCGTTTCCACTTTATATTCTTGCTATCGCATATTTACTGACCAGAGTGTTATACTGAGCGTCATATTTTCGCAGATTTACACAGTGGGTGTAGTTTTGATATCACTTCTTTCAACTTACACTATTTCTCAACTTATACATTACTTTCCTGCAAACATTACACCCATTTCAACTTTATATAAGACTTAGAAAATACTGACTGGCCTTATCATTATACTGAGCATCATATCGCCATCCCACACAGTTTCAGTAGCGTAGGAAGTTATGGTACTCTCTGAAACATGGCTGAAGGCACAACGCAACATTGGTGGTGGTGGGGGAGGTTAGGGAGGTGGACAGCGGGGGCCTTTCATCACACACTTCTCTTCCCTCTCCCTTTTCCTTTACCCATTCCCTTCCCTTTCCTTCCTTTCCCCACATCCTGGGGCTGTGGGGAGGAAGTTTGGGAATATTGTGTGGCGAAAGACGTGCTGGGGAGTGGCTCCACCTCCTCTCCCCTAGGCCTACGTGCACCACGTGCTCATGCTGTCTCCCTCACACCACTTTCCCTTTCACCCCGCACTCCCGCCACACCACTTTCCCTTTCACCCCGTGCTCCCGCCACGCCACTTTCCCTTTCACCCCACACTCTCACCACACCACTTTCGCCTTCCCCAGACAAAACACTAGGACCATACCTTATTTGCCTTCTCGCCCCACCTTCTGATCCTCGGGGTGAGATTTTTTCCTTCCCCAACCACGAGGCAACATCACGTCCTAAGCCGCCGTCCTCGTCCTCGTCCTCGTCCTCGCCCTCATCAGAATCTCTCTCTAGGGGATGGAGAGAGGTCCGTGCAGGTGGTTTGGGTGCAGGCTGGCCTTCCCTTGCCTTACCATATGTCACATACCGCTTTTTCCGGGGCGAAGGGACCTCCTCATCACTGCTTGTTATTTCTTCCTCTGGCTGGACGTAATCTCGATCCACCACATCATCATCAAGTGGAGAATCACTATCTCCAGTGAAGGCCTCCAGGGCGGATGCTATTTCGTCGTCTGAGAGACCTTTCCGCGCCATGTCTGACGTGGGTCACTGCCAACAGATGAGTGACCGAGACAAGGGCGAGCACGGGTCACGCGGGGTCTGGGACGCTGCCCGCCTGGGGGCAGGTAGGGGAGGGTTGGGTAGGTGGACGAATCGAAAATCTCGCGCGAATTTTGAAAATTGTGAAAATTATGAACCTTGCAATTGCAGGACGTTGAAGTACGTCAACGGGATTGGCAGTGACAAAACGTGAGGACGTGGAAGTACGTCGACGGGACGCCGCGGGTTAATATCGCTTCATGTGGCTGCTGAATGTGCAAAACAAAAAGTGAAAAATTCATATAACACAATGTGGAAAAAGTAAACTAACAAGCTGGAAGGTACAATGACAACTGAGACAAGTAAGCGAAATTAAAGGATATGATGGAAAAGAATACTAGATGAAACAGTGACAAGGAAACAAATATGGGAAAATAGTAACTCAGAAAAAAAAAGTGGTAAGACAATAACGAACGGTCAATGATGGGAAAATTACTAACAAGAGTTGGACATACACAGTCATTGTGTACCCCGCTGTTGATTGATCATTATTCCATGTACCACTATAGACTATTATATTTATACGGTGTCTTTAGAAAGGACTTCCACTCGTAAGTGGTGAAGAATGCTAACTATATTATTCTTAGACACATTATAAACACTATACACATATTATGCCTATATACTCCCTATTATAATCAATTATTTCTAATATATATATTACTGGATTTCCCACTTGACTAATATGGCCATGTATTGTCAATACTGTATATCTTTTGGATCCAACTACTTACATAGGAACATTATACTTTAATTATCATATCCAGCTATCATTCCAAGTACTTAGAAACCTAGCTAAACCCACTCCCCTAAATTATTCTAACTAGTTACACTCTTTGTATAACAGTGGCACATTGCATCAAGAAACACATTTTCAGTACGGGGGAATATTGTAACTATACCTTATAACTATATCTTTATACTGTAACCATACCTTGATATGATCTTGAACTTGCAAACTAGAACTAACAGCGTATAAGTAAGTGTATAAATATAACAATATGTGTATCTAGTAGTGTGTGAGTGCTTATGTGACAATTAACGCACATATCAGCACATTTCAAAGAACGCTGATACCTACAGCCCGCTGCCCCGCACTGCTGCGGGCAGTTGGAGGGCTGACGTAGAACGGGTTGGACCTCTGTTTGTCTTCTCCAAATGAACTCCCGTTAAAACATCAAGACCTCCAGATTACTCCTAACTGTCGGTCGGTCGGTCTGTCCTCAATGGAAATCGAGGGGATGCATATAGAACTCTCTAAACAGCTCTAACAGGTGTAACTTTTAATAGCAAAATTTAAATGTATACATTACATTTGCCAAAATGGCACCCGTGATGGCCAAGATTAGATCTAATTTAGGAACAGTAAAGTCAACGTGGTGGAAACACGGCAGCCAGTTACCGTACAGTTTATTACTTGTACAACCATATCATTATTAGCTACATCGGGTCGGCTGGGTGGACGGATTGGTGGGGTGGGCAAGGCGGATAGGGTGGGTGGGCAAGGTGGGTAGGTGGGTGGGTAGTGGAAAAATTGGACCATGATAAGAGAAGGTTCATGGGGAATATATCCTTGGGGAAATGGGCCCAAGGAGGAACACAGGTTCATTGGGAAAATGGGTCCCCGGGGGTCTTGTCTTATAGAGGGGAGTGGCCATCCAGGGTCCATGGTGTTGCTGGTATGCACGATCATGGGGGTTTTGCCTGGGCAACGCCGTATAGCCTACCTCTGCGAGTGTTTTTTTTTTTTTTTTTTTTTACTGCACGAACACTAAAAAGTATATCCTCCATCATACCGTGTTTTCTTTGAACTTGCAGCCCATATGAGTACAAATTTAATTCAGTTAAGTCGCTGATGAGGTACTTAATATCTTTTGTTTTTAATTCATCAAACATTGAGTAAAGATAAGCAACATGTGAGGACGGTAAGCCTCATGTCTAATGAGAGACGCATTCCCTGTATTTCATCAAGCAGTTGCAACATATTATTACTTTCTAGTTCATCAAAATTTTATAATACTGATTCTGTAATAATCATTCTCTCGCTTTTGTTAATTCATCCATCTTCACATTCACGTAGCCCTGCATACTTGATACTTGCCATGTATCAGCAACATCTATGATCTAGTTTTTACACACACACACACACACACACACACACACACACACACACACACACACACACACACACACACACACACACACAAACACACATACAGAGAGAGAGAGAGAAAGAGAGAGAGAGAGAATTCAATATTCATACAATTTCTTAAAAGAAGTTTATCCTACTTTACGAAAGCAAACCAACCCAAAAGTTAAAGCTGTTATATTAAACGATCTGGAGAAGACAAAAATACGTACAGAGTAATGAGTGGGTGTGAGGCTGTGTGGTGAACAGGATAATGAGTTTCAGCCACCACACAGCTTACCTCTATTGCCACAGTTTCATTCCTCCCAATCTCATTTTTTTCTTCCTCTTCGTAATTCACTGTCATTCCCTTCTTCTCTCCCTCTCTTCTCTACCTTCCTCTACCCCTCCTACGCGTCATCTATCTTGCCTAGACTTTTTACCCAATGACTCACTTATCCCTCGACCAGTATCTCACTTTCAGCCATAAATACTTCAATCCCCCCTCCTTTACCCAAACACCTGCCCTCATCCTTCATCCCTAATCCTCCCACCCCATCACCCTACGTTCTAACATTTTTGATTCCCGCTTCCCTACCGACCATATCCTTCCCTCTCCAGCCACTGCACTCATCACACTCGCATTTTCCTCCTTCCTATTCCCCCACTGTCTCTCCCCACTCCCTTTACCTTCCTTCCTACTTTCCTCCTCTCCCAACCCAGCTTTCTATTCACCACTAAACTTCCCCAAATCCCCATCCCCTTCTCTCTTTACTCCATTACTATCCCACCCCATACCCTCCTTCTTACTTTCTCACTATCCTGCTCCGTCCCTCCTTCCTACTTTCCCACTATCCCACCCCATTCCCTCCTTCCTACTTTCCCACTATCCCTCTCCATCCCCTCTTTCTTACTTTCCCACTATCCCACCCCATTCCCTCCTTCCTACTTTCCCACTATCCCACCCCATTCCCTCCTTCCTGCTTTCCCACTATCCCACCCCATTCCCTCCTTCCTACTTTCCCGCTATCCCACCCCATTCCCTCCTTCCTGCTTTCCCACTATCCCACCCCATTCCTTCCTTCCTACTTTCCCACTATCCCACCCCATTCCCTCCTTCCTGCTTTCCCACTATCCCATCCCATTCCCTCCTTCCTACTTTCCCACTATGTGTGTGTGTACTCCTGTGTGCAGTGTTGTGTGTCGTTCATGTGCACGAACAGATACAGTTATGATTACTGAATGCAGTTGCATGCATGATTAAAATACTTAATTTAGTATGGCTTAAAAATGGCGTTTTACCAAATGGTTCTAAAGTGCTTATGTGTACAAGTAAGTTTATTGGCGTACGTACTTATAAGTTTATTGGCGTACATGCATGTAAGTTTGTTGGAGTACAGGTACGGTTTCGATCAGTGTTATCTTTACATTGTCTTTAAGCACTTTTAAAACCTCTCTAATTTATTATACCTATCAAACTTCAACATTTCTTGCGTATTTTATTGTTTTTATATGTGCGTGATTTACACAAAGGACGTGTGAGAAATTTCCACTTGCAAAAATGAATAGTAAATACAGCAATTTATACTATTAAATCGTGCCTTCGTGTGTGTGTGGGGGGGGGAGGGAATTATTGAGTCACCGTCCCAGTTCTAAGACACTCCGCTGGGTGAGGCTGTGGTTATGTGGGTGGGTGGTTGGTTGGTAAAAAATGGTCCATAGGGGGTAGGTTCATAGGGTGAATAGGTCCATGGGAAATGACCATGGGGAAATGGACCGAAGTACGAACATAAGCCCAATGGGTAAAAGTAGGTCCATCAGGGAAATAAGTCTATGGGAAAAAATAGGTCATTGTGAGAATCAGTGCTGCCTTATGTGGAAAACTAAACCCATGAGGGACAATAGGTCCATAGTGAACACAGCCTAAGGGGGAAAAGTAGTCCCTGGAGGGAAGACAGTTCAAAGGGAAAAATGGGTTTGTGGGGAAAATAGGTACAAGGAGGAAAATACATCTAAGGGAAATATAGGGAAAATAGGTCAGGGGGGGAAAAATATCTATTGGATATATTGGTGGACGGGGAGAAAAAATGGTCTGTGTGGAAAACGTCTGAGCGAAAACAGATCCAAACGGGAAATCAGATCTATGAGGAGAAGCAGGTCCATGACGGAAAATATTACTGCAGGAACAGGTGTCTGGGGAAAATAGGGGTATGAGTGATTGTCAGCAATCCTGAAGACGGGTTTATATGCTGGCAGTTGGTAAGGCAGCTGGAGACGAGTTTATATGCTGGCAGTTGGTAAGGCAGCTGAAGACGGGTTTATATGCTGGCAGTTGGCAGCTGGAGACAGTTTTATATGCTGGCAGTTGGTACGGCACCTGGAGACGGGTTTAAATGCTGGTAGTTGGTAAGGCAGCTGGAGACAGGTTTATATGCTGGTAGTTGGTAAGGCAGTTGGAGACTTATTTATATACTGGCAGTTGGTAAGGCAGCGTCACCCAGCCCAGAAAAATGTAACCCACTGACCAGCCGCTAATACATCGTTAGTGGTAGCATAAATGAAGTGAAATATGATACTTGAACTATTAACCAGGAGCCTTACAACACCAACAGAACAACACTCTAAGTCCCAGGAATAGACTCTGACAACTAACAACTAACAGTGAGGCCTGGCAAAGTGATGCTGCTGACTGACTGGGGAGAGAGAGAGAGAGAGAGAGAGAGAGAGAGAGAGAGAGAGAGACAGAGACAGAGAGACAGAGAGAGAGAGACAGAGACAGAGAGACAGAGAGAGAGAGAGAATGAGAGGGGGGGGGAGAGAGTGATTATGTGTGACACTTCTACCCCACTCACAGTGATGCTGGGGTATTGATCTGGCGCTTCATCTACATATCTCCACTCCCTTCTCCACCTCTTTAGTCCACCTCCACACCTCATCACCTATCTCCAAATTCTGCTCCACCTGCTATACTTACAGCCTCTCCACCCTGTCTGACTGTACCAGTCTCCTCCTCATCCTCCACCCACCCTCTCTGTTTTTCTTATCATACGTGGTGGGGAGATGTAGTGCGAAAACTCTTTAAAATTGTTGGGGGTCATGGATTAAATTGTAATACCTAACCCAAAACAAGGCTCTGTACGGCAGTGTTTTGGAACCGCCTGTTATGAGGTTGAGTTGCCTCTTGCCGCCACTCACACAGTCATGCTACCTGCAGGGATACCTACTGTTTGCGTCCACTGACTTATCCCACGCCAGTACAAGGGTGGGGACGTCCGTTCCTATCTTTCCCCTCGTTGAAGTCACTTTTAAAAAACCGCACTGAAATTGCCGATTCCCTTTTGTCATTATTAACCTACTAACTACCTTTATCATTGACTATATTCTATCCTAACACCTCCTCGGCACTAACAACCTATCCTGATCTGTCTTCCACCAGACTCACATGTACAGTAATATATACAGCCTACTTATCCTTCTCCGCCTGCTACTATTCGCGGTATTTGTCTTCATTAATTAATCAGTCTGCCTCCTTCTTCTATCATCCTTTTATCACTAACTTTTATCCTGCCCTCGGCTTTCTCATATTTATAGTCTCACTAGTGAATCTTTAACATTTAGTATTATAGCCCATCTGATTATCGTTTTCTTCTACTCAGATACTTTCCCTCCTCCACAACCTCTCTTCTTTCCTTCCCTGCCCCTTCTGTTTCTTTTCTTTCAGGTTCTTCTCATCCTCCCTAACCCTTCTTTCTCTTTTCTTCCAGTGCCTTTCTCTCCTTTTTTATTCCCTGCCCTCCTCTCCAACCCTTCCTTTCCTCCCTAGCCTCTCATCTCCTTCCCAATCCTTTCTCGTCCTCTCCTCTCCACCCCCTTCCTCTTTTCTCCATGTCCCTCCCCTCTACTCATTAGCAACTTCCCCTCCTCCCCTTCCCACCCATTGTTTTCCTCATCCTTTTCTCTCTACTTCTTCCCCAGTACCATCCTCTCTTCTTCTCCCCGACCCCTTCCCCTCCTCTCCGTTCCATCTTCTTTCCCTCTCCTTCCCAGACCCCTTTTTTTTTCCTCCCCTTCCCTTCTTTCCCTTACTCCTCTCCTTCCCCCCACCCATTCCCCTCCTCACATCTCTAACATTCGCCGCTGAACTGTGTGGCGATGACTGGCACCTCCCGGACACACACACACACACACACACACACACACACACACACACACACACACACACACACACACACTACCGGTTAGGGAAGCTTGGAGGGTGGGATTTTGAAACATATTATCTGTTGTCCGTCATAGGTTAGATTTGTTTTTGCAAGAACAGAAAACATGACAAGACTCTGCATTCATCCTGCCCTGTGATTCCTGTTCAATAATGTGCTGTGATTTTTCTTTCGTAATAAGATTTTTTTTTTTTTTACAGGACGAACACAAGAAGGGTAAGATCTACACATTCGTTGTCTATCCTTGGCAACAAATGACAGTTATGACAAGGAGCTGATCTTAAAGGTGTCTGTGTATTCGATTCCGGGCTCAGAATTAACACAAATGACCCAGTGTGATAAATCGCTTCTCTGATGTGCATTTTGGGAAGTTATCAATACGGAGGTACTTTTTGATATCGATCACAGTAATTTTTCTTCATTTTGTGTAGTGCAGGGTTTTCTAAGTTTCTCACAGGTATATAAGTGAAGTCGTAAGACAGCAGCCAGATGAAGTTACCTGTCATCCGTCTTTGCAGGTGAATGAAGATAGTTTTTAATCCTTTCTTGTGGCAGAAATTTCACTCACTCCTTTCAGTCCGATGACATAACATTTGTAGTTTATTATTATCATTGCCAGATGGTTTTACTCAGCTTAGGAGGAAGGCTGTGTAGTAGAGGGATTAATGAAGGCTGTGTTTACTCTCTCTCTCTCTCTCTCTCTCTCTGGAGCTGTATAAAAGAGGGCATCGCATTGAAGGGCGTAAATAATTTCATGTGGCGGTAGCATTGAATTTCACACAGGATTAGCAGAACTTTTTTTTTTTTCTGTGAAAGACGAAAATAAAGTTAAATTCCTCCTCAGTGGATAGTTGAGGAAGTCTGCTAACTGTAGTCTCGTCTTGTGTATGTGGGTCGCCTAAAGCTTTGAGTGTGCATGTCCACAGTGGCCAAAGTTCACTTCCTGGTCTGGCTGTCTCGAGTTTTAAAAAGGTTATCTTATTGTGTGTCCCGAATCAGTTTATCGGTCAGGTAAGAATTTACTGCTGACGAATGCGGATATTTGTTTGATCGCCAAGGACTATAAGTGAAAAAAAAAAAAAAAAAAAAAAAAACTTAAGCGAGAAATTTATGTAATGCGGCAATAAGCTTATTAAATTTGGTATAGAACTGGATCACTCATATAGCATTGTTTTAAAGTATTCACGTAACAGTGAAAGGAGTATAGTCAACAAGAACACACACCAGTGATTGATGTTTGGTGCGTGATGTGAACAGTGAATCGTAACTACCACAACCCAGGTCCGCAGTGTGTAGAGGGGCGGTATAATCTGGATACACTGTATATACATTTTCCTTTTTAACTATTCTTCTATGCAGTGAGTAAGCAGCACCCTAGTATGTAGAATTACTGGCACACGGTTATTTGTTGGTGTGTGAGGAAAACAGGCCTCTGGAGCTCGAAGGTGGCATCAAACACTGGGACATACCGCCTCTGTTCTGAGGTCAGGAAACAGAAATAGACAAGAGAGAGAGAGAACCAAAGTACTGATGATGGAATGAAGACAGAGTTAACAGGGACACAGAGGCAGACTTGGAGATACAGAGTTAACAGAGGACGGATAGACAGTCAGGCAAGAAGACAGAGAGACAAAATCAGATTTAGAGAAGTGTAAACCAAAGGACAGGGAAAAGGCATGAAAACACATCTATGAGACAATCAGACATGTGTGTGTGTGTGTGTGTGTGTGTGTGTGTGTGTGTGTGTGTGTGTGTGTGTGTGTGTGTGTGTGTGTGAGAGAGAGAGAGAGAGAGAGAGAGAGAGAGAGAGAGAGAGACAGACAGACAGACAGACAGACAGACAGAAGGACGGTAAATCAGATAAGGGGACAGCTATTGCGGAGGGACAGTGGTTCAGATATGGGCAGAGGAACAACAGACAGCGGGACAAAGAACAAAAAAAAAGGGGGGGGGAATGGGTGAAGAAACAGGTAGGCCAAGGAGATAACAATAAACAAAACGTGACAGAGTAGGCTTCAGGCTACTCAACAGGGAAGAGTGAAACAGGAAGAAGAGGAGAAAGGAGAGTAAGGGAGAGGCAGCTGGGGAGGGAGAAGACTGTAGGATAGGGTAAAGACAGTAGGAGAGGAAGAGGACTGCAGGGTAGGGTAGAAGCAGCAGAGAAGGGAACAGATTACACAGTAGGCAACAGATTGTAGAGTACAGGAGAGGCAGTAAGGCATACAGCAGACACGGCAGAGGAGAGAGGGAGCAAAGGGCATAGGACTGACATAGGAACGCTGATAATAGTACTGGTGAGATAAATTCTGCTGTCAGTGTGGGAGCCCAGGGGTGTTGTATTAATATGAGGCAACCTGGCAGCCACTTTCATGTGTCACGTGTACTAAGGTGTTTTTTTTTTTTTTACATTCCTTCTAAGATGGAGCATATCTACACCAATCTATCTATGTCTGTGTCTGTCTACGTATACTAATATTATCTCTCTCTCTCTCTCTATCTATCTATCTATCTATCTGTATATGTATATGTGTAGATAGATAGATTAATTTGAGATGGGAGTAGGCAACACTAGATAACTATATCTGACTGTGTAAGAAAACAGAAAAAAACAAAGTGAAAAGGGAAATGATCCAGAAAATAATTAATGAAAAACAATTAAAAAAAAAAACACTAACTTCAATCTAGAGACACAGTTCCGAAAGTAAATGAAATTAGCTGACGTTATCAAAGGCAAAATAAACACGATGAAAATATCTAATTTGATACAAGCAATTTATTAGGAATAGATCGTAAAATCGCATAAGCAAATAAAAAATACCACTCTGGCTGAATATGAGCTGGAGTTACTAAAGGATTCTCAGAAATAAAATTGTCCGGATCTCCTAAGAGAAAAGGATGAAGCAAAGTAAGCAATACAAGAGCTATTAACATCACCAAAAACCCAACAATATCCTTAAAAGTGAAATAAGGATGGAAAAGAACCTTATCTAGCTGCCATAAAACACCCAAAGGATTGTTAGCCCCAGCCTGATGAAGAAACAAAATATGAACTAAGGTTGCAGCAGCAATAACAAACGGGAATAAAAAATGGAAAGTTAAAAAACGAGTCAAAGTGGCATTATCTACAGCAAATCCTCAAATTCACTGAACTAAAGAAGTACCAATATAGGGAATTGCTGAAAACCAATTAGTAATTACAGTCACACCCCAAAAAGACATTTGACCTCATGGTAGAACATAACCTAGAAAAGCTGTCGCCATAACCAAAAAAAGAATTACAACACCTACTATCCATGCATGAAAAATCATATAAGAACCAAAATACGTCCCTCGACCAATGTGAAGATATAAACAAATAAAGAAAAAAGATGCCCCATTAGCATGCAAAGTCCGCAATAATCACCCATAATTAACATCTCGTTGAATATGAGCTACACTAGAAAATGCCAAATCAGTATGTGCTGCATAATGCATCGCAAGAAACAAACCAGTAACAATATGAATAACCAAACACAACCCGAGCAATGATCTAATATTCCAAAAAATATAAATATTCCTTGGAACTGGTATATCAACTAGTGCCCCATTAGCAATTTTTAACAATGGATGAAACTTACGCAACGGTGTTATCATAAGCTATTAACCGTAAAGGACTTGAAGGTGAACACATCACCTTAACAACCACAAACAATGTTAAAAGTAAATAGCTAATAATAAATAGCGTAAATATAGCTCTAGGTTCGTTATAAATAGTTCTCACATTTATAGCAGAATTTCTGGTATCAGAATATTTTGATAAAAAAGTTGTAGTTGATTCTCTCATTTTATTTGCCATCATAATAGGATCCATAAAAATTTAAAAAATCTGATAATTAATGCTAAAAATAAAGATGAAAAAAAAAATCCCTTCTACCCTTAAACTGCTCATTAGCTGCTAAAGATGCAAAATAAATAAACAACACTAATATTCCACCTACAAAAATTAGAAATAAAGTATATGAAAACCAACAACTCCTAGCAAATAATCCCGTAGTAATTGAAATTAAAACCGTTTGAGTTAGTAGTACAAGACCTGTCGACAAAGGATGAATCAAATGTATAAAAATTAAAGTAAAAACAATAAAAGGAAGACCATATATTATCATCCCAAGCTCTTGGTGTTTAAAAAAAAAAAATCATTACTGGTTTACAAGACCAGAGTTTTTATTTAAACTATTAAAACTAATGTTAACTTTAAATAACTTTTTCTTACTTTTGCATTTATTATAATTTTTAGAGGACTATGAGCTTTCACTTCAAACCGAAAACACTTATTAAACACCCTCTTGAGATTATAATTCATTATACTTGGAATCATTTTCTTAATATCTAATTGCCTTTCTTCAATTGGAAACGAATTATTTTTTCCACTCTTCTTTATAGTCTTAGCAGCCTGTGAAGGAGCCCTAGGGTTAGCTCTCCTAGTCTCCATTGCTCGCACCCATGGAAACGATTACTTCAGAGCCTTTAATAGATTAGAATGCTAAAATACTTGTTCATACTTTTTATATTAATAACATTCGTAAAGGACTGATCCTTGATTCAAACCGGAATCTTAGCTGTATCATTTCTATTTGCTATTTTCTACAATCACGACTTTTTTATATACAGTTTAGGATTCAGGTTAGGTACAGACTATCTAAGCTACGTTTTAATCCTATTAAGCTTCTGAATCATAGCACATATTATTATATTTAGAGTTAAAATTTGTTTCACCTCAAATTTTCCCAGACTATTTTTATTGGTTAACTTAGCCTTATTAATGTTTTTAGTTTTACCTTTCAGATCTATATATTACTTATTATTTTATATTACCTTCAAAGCTTCCCTAATCCCAACCCTAATTTTAATCCTGGGCTAAGGATACAAACCTGAACGAATTCAAGCAGTTTATATACTATTCTGCACCTTATTTGCGTCCCTTCCTCTTCTAGCCTCTTTACTATACATTTATAAAACCAATGGAACCCTTACTATAGGAGCTTCCTATCAAAGAGTTGACCTGAGAATTCTATCTTTTATTTGATTCATCTCCTCTATCATAGCTTTCATCGTAAAACTACCAATATACTTGTTTTACCTATGACTACCTAAAGCACACGTTGAAGCCCCAGTAGCAGGATCAGTGATTTTGGCCGGAATTTTATTGAAATTAGGAGGTTACGGTTTAATCCGAATTTTACCTTTATTTACAGAAGTAAATAAAAATTTAAGATGATTATAAGTCGGGCTCAGAATTCTAGGAGGCTTTTCTGTCAGTGTTATCTGTCTCCCACAAGTAGACATAAAATCTCTTGTTGCTTATTCTTCCGTAGCCCATATAAGTCTAATACTGTGTGGACATTTAACTTTTGGATGATGAGGAATAAACGGTGCTGTTGTTGTAATGGTCGGTCATGGTCTATGTTCTTCAGGACTATTTTGCCTTGCAAATATAGTATATGAACAATGAGATAATAAACCACAAAAGAATGAGAAAAACAAGCCACCTGATAATACTCTGAATTATCACACTAAAGTCTGGGAACAAACTTGCCAGACAAAAAAAATAACATAATACAAAAAGAGATAACTAAACTGCACTCTATAATTGCCACAACTAATAATAATAATACAATAGCAATAATACTTGCGACTGGATGCTGATCCGAGGTGAAAAGATGTTCAGAAATATATTCAGCAGTACTACTGCTTCTCCTCCATCTGTCTCAGTCGAAACACTCCCTCTCTCGACGCCAGTCAGACAAAAACTCACTTCTCCATCCAAAATTCCCCCCTTATATATCCTACAGCTATGTGCTCACATCAGCCTGCAGTTGCAGACCAGACAAGAAATATGCAGAACAGAGTTAAGCGAACTGATCTCTCCCCCTTACTCCAAACGTTATAAATATCGCCGGTGAATACAAATCTTCATGTTGCCAGTTTATTCTTCACCAGAAGTCACTGATATTACAAATAATTTTAATCACACCCATGTCGAGGGAGGAAACAGAATTAGCTAATATCTTACAAATATGTTCGTACCGACACGCAATAACATGATAGCAAGTGCATTTGCATGGATGCTGGTGTACATAGCATCAACGCACACACCTTGCCTGGTGACACGCACGCACTATACACACATGTATAATATACACAATGTATACACAAAAATATATAGACATTCCTGCACATGTGACATGCCCACACCTAAGAAAGAATTTTCCCTTAGGAAAACTTATTCTTAAGAACCTGACAAACAGTCAGCAATGATACTGTCAACACCTTTAATATGTCTAACATTCAAATGAAACTGTTGAAGGAACAAACTCCAATGTGTCGATTGCTGATTCTTCATCTTCAAATTATTCAGAAATTTGAGTGGGTGATGATCGGTATATACAATGATAGCAGGTCCAAATGCAGGGACATACACAGTTAAGTGCTGCAGCCAGAGGACAGGGCTAATAGTTTCTTTTCGATAACAGAATAATTACTTTGAGAACAGAAAACTTCTTACTGAAATAACAAACAGGATGCTCTATGCTATGATCGTCATCCTGCATTAACACAGCTCCTGCACCCACATTACTAGCATCTACAGCAAGCTGAATTGTCTTATTAAAGTTTAGTGCAGCCATAATTGGATAATTACAAACGATCTCCTAGGCTGCATCAAAACTATTCTGACACACATAAGTCCAGAAGTATTATCTATCTTTTTCAAGCAATTTAGTGAGAGGTGCCACTATTGTTGCAAAGTACTTCAAAAAAACGATGGTAGTAACCAATACTGCCGAGGAATCTCCGAGGCTTGTGCCTGTTTTGCGGTGCCTTGAAACTCTTTATTGCCTCCATCTTAGAGTCAGGGGGACATACATAACCATGACCAACCACATAACCAAGGTATTGAAGTTGTGTACAAACAAACTCGCAGTTTTATAAAATTACTACAAGGCGAGCCTTGGAAAGCCTGGACAGCAAAACACCTAGTTCTCTTAAGTGGCTTTCCCAATCATCGGTAAAGACTACTACATCACCCAAGTCTACCACACACATTTCATACTACTGAGAACCATGTTCATTAATTGCGGGAACATTGCCGGGACATTTTTCACACCATACAGCATCACATTACACTGATATGTTTGTCTGCATGCCACAAAACACGAGGCTTCCTTAGCCCGTTCGGTCAAAGGCACTTGCCAGAACCATTCTTGAGATCTAACCTCGTGATATAAGTAGACGAACCGATGTGAACAATGCTGTCCTCAAGCCAGGGCAATGGGTACGTATCAGTCTTGGATAGCACTTTCACCCATCTGTAGTCTGTACAAAATCTTGTGGTGCCATCTAGTTTAGGCTGCAACATCACACAGGAACTCCAGGTACTAACACTGGGGGAGATAAGCCCGTGGCCCAACATGTAATTGAGCTCCCAATGCAGCATGCCAACATGCTGAGGACTAACTCAATAAGGGGGCAACTTCACAGGAACAGCGTGACCCACATCCACGTTGTGCTGAATCCAATCGATCTTCCCAGGGGCACTGCTGAATACTTCCTTGTAAGTTGACAAGAGGGCAACCAACTGTGATGCTGGTCTCCAGGCAGATGTGCTAACATGGAGCTGAGAGTGGACTCTGCCTCATCATTCCTCACCCACCTAAAATCTTGAAACTCACAGTCCACCTCAAACAAGCCATTCTCAACACCCTCCTCAGCAGCAGCAGCGATGGTGGAGACAAGGTGTATGGGAACTGGAGAATCTGGTGCATGAAGGTACGGCTTCAGCATGTTCATATGGCACAGTTGGTGCCTCTTCCTTCAGTTGGCGGTCTCCACCAGGTTGTCGGTGTCGGTGCACTACAGGGTAAGGACCACTAAACTTAGTGGCCACTGGCCGACCCTGCAGTGGCAGCAACACTAAAACCTCTTCACCAATCTTAATCCATACCCTCCCGTCATCGTACGTCGTACGACAGTCCATAGGAGTCGCCGTAGACCCGTCGTCATACACCGTACAATTTGCAATTGCAAGGCACACTGCATGCACACTTTTCAAATTTTGCGGGTGATTCTTGGCAGGCAGACGTGTGAGACCTCCCATTAGTGTATGTTAGTGGAAACAACAGTATCAGCTAGTCAAGTGTACCAGAAATCGGCGATTTATGGGTGGTACCATTATGAACCTACGTTATTTTCACCCATTTATATACCCATTTATATAAGGGGAAAAAGAAGTGTGTGGTAATCATAGGGGCATCTGGCTTCTTAGTATAATAGAAAAAGTGTATGGTAGGATACTTATTGACGGAGTTAGAGAAAGAACAGAGGAATTAGTTGGAGAAGAACAGGGAGGCTTTAGGAAGGGAAGAGGTTGTGTAGATCAGGTATTCATTCTTAGATGTTTAGTGGAAAAGTTTCTAGAGAAGGGAAAGAAGTAGTATGCGGCTTTCATGGATTTAGAGAAAGCATATGACAGGGTGGATAGACAAGGATTGTGGAAAGTATTAAGAATATATGGAGTAGATGGGAAGATGTTGAATGCTTAGAGGAGTATGTATGATGGTGCTAAGGCTGCAGTGCTTGTGGATGGTGAACTGAGTGAATTTTTCTCTTTGAAGCTTGGGTTGAAACAGGGATGTGTCATGTCTCCATGGTTGTTCAATCTGTACATGGATGGGGTAATAAAAGAGGTACAAGGTAGGGTAGTGGATGTTGGAGTGGCCCTGGTGAGAGAGGGTAGTGTTTGGAAACTCCCTGTACTGTTGCTTGAAGATGATACTGTGTTGTTGAGTGAAGACGAAGGAGAGTTGCAAGGTTTGGTGGATGAGTTTGGAAGAGTGTGTAAGAAACAGAATCTAAAGATGAATGTAGGGAAGAGTAAAGTGATGGTCTTTGAAAGAGGTGAAGTCAGTGAATGTACAGCGAGGTTGGATGGTGAGGAATTGGAAAATGTGAGTACGTTTAAGTACTTGGGTAGTGTGATGAGTAAGGATGGAGGTTTGGAGGGTGAAGTGCTTGAAAGGGTACAGCAGGGAAGAAAGGTTGCTGGTTACTTGAAAGTAGCGATAAGAAGCAGGGAAGTGAGCATGGAAGTGAAAAAGTTACTACAAGACAGTATCGTGATACCAACTCTAACGTATGGAAGTGAAGCTTGGACGTTGCTGGAAGGACACAAATCAAGAGTGAGAGCAGTGGAAATGAGTTATTAAAGAGGAGCCTGTGGAGTCACATGGAGAGACAGACTGACAAATGAGGATATAAAGGAGCATTGTGGTGTGGATGTGATAGGAAGCGTTAGGAGGAATACACTGAGGCGGTTTGGCCATGTGATGAGGATGGGGGATGAAAGACTGACGAAGAGAGTGTATGTGAGTGAGGTGGAGGGGGGAAGAGGGAGGGGAGGCCGAGGATGAGATGAAGTGATGGGATGGAGAGGTATATGAGAGAGGGGTGTGTGAGTTGGGAGTAGGGCGGTGAAATGGCGGGGGACAGGGCGACGTGAAGGCGATTTGTTTGTGGCCACCCCGAACGGGATTGAGGCGTCTGGCAATATATATATATATATATATATATATATATATATATATATATATATATATATATATATATATATATATATATATATATATATATATATATATATATATATATATATATATATATATATATATATATATATATATATATATATATATATATATATATACACCACAATATTGTTGATGTATATGTACTTTTGTTGCAAGTAAATGTAAATATATGTATTTAGGTTGGTTTTGATTAGTTACCCTCCTCCTTCCCATTGTAGGAAATGGAGCAGCCACACCAGCCTGGCCACAGAACACCTGGCTGAGGTGAGGGAAGACCCACCTTAGGAGCACTTAGGGGTGATGGGAGCAACTTTCTTGGTGATTTTCATTAGTTTCTCAACAAAAGGGAATGTTTGAGCAAAAAAAAAAAAAAAATCGAAAATTAATTGGGTTTTCAGGAGGTAGGGGGGGGCCGAAAAAAATGGGAGGGTATGGGTTAAATTCCCTCAGCCTGGCCTTTCGATTACCACACCTACATGTTGTCCTGAGCCTGCTTGAGATTTTCCTGGGCCATCTCCAATCTCAATCATACAAGTCTTGAAGTCCTGCACATAATGGACTAAGCTCTGGCTCTCAATGAGGTTACTGCTTCAAGTCTCCGTAACCAAGCTCAGGGGACCCCATACTCGATGGTCAAACACAAGCTCGTTAGGAAAGAAACTCAAACTCTTCCGAAGGGCTTCCCTCGTAGCAAACAGGAGGAACGGCACACCGCAGTCCCAGTCCTTAGAGTGCTCCAGACAGTATTTGTTCCTGAGTGTCCGGTGGTAATGCTCCAAGGCACCTTGTGTCTCCGGATGGTAAGCCCTGCTTTTGATGTGTGTGATGCCTAGTTGAGCTAAGGACTGCTGCAAGATGTTAGATAGGAAATTATACCCTCCATGTGACTGAACCTCCTGGGGCAGATCACTCTTTGTAAAGAAATCTAGCAAAACTCTAACTATTACCTTAGCTTTGATTGAACGTAGAGGTATGGCCTCAGGGTACCTCATGGAGAGGTCAATGATAGTGAGAAGATATGAATTACTGCTGGAAGTTGGGGGCAAGGGTCCCACCATATCAATAATTAACCTGGATAAAGGGGGATCAATGGCAGGAATGGGGAGAGGATGGGCCTTAGGGACAGATTGATTCGGCCTACCCACTACTTGACATGTATGACAATGTTTGACAAACTTTGCCACAATTGCTGCCATGCAGGGCCAGTAGAACTCTGCACGCAACCTCTCCATGGTCTTCCTTACACCCATGTGACCTGCAAATAGAGTAGAATGAGCCAGTTGATTAACTCCTGCCCGCACACATTAGGTACTTCAATCTGATGGTAGTCCCACATCCCGTCATCTACAGTACATTCACATGTGGAGGTCTCCACCGTCTCCACAAAATCTACACTACACACAACTTCAACCCCTGAATCTCCTGGTCTCCAGACTGAAAGTCCTTTAACTTCTCAATGTTCACCTCCTTCAACATAACAGGTGGAATATCCTCCAAAGAACCCATAAATGTATCCGCCAAAGATATCTCATTGCCTGATTGTTTTGTGTCTTCGGACATAGGACTAACTGTTGCCTCTGGTATAATAATACAGGGCACACTACAAGCAACCTTCTGTTGACTCCTCACTTCACGTGACATGGACCTAGTCACTCCACAAACTGGGAATACCTCTGCATCATTGGGATAAACCTGCGGGGGAACTTTGGGCACTGGCACCTCTGAAAAAACTGGAGTGATAATCTCCTCACCTCTCACTAGGTCATTGCCAAGTATTAGATCAACACCACTCTGTGGTAAATACAGTAATCTACACACCCAGTCATGCTGATCCATCAAACACCTGACATTTACAGTAATATCACAAGAAACTAGCAGCACAGTCTTTGCACCTGTTACTCTCCTAATCAGAACAAACTCTCCTCCTACAACATCAAAAACTTCATTATTTGGCCTTATCCACAAAGAAATTGAAGAACCAGTGTCGCGAAGAATGCGTACAGGATGCTGCACACCATTCATCTTCACGATTCAGAATACATGTAAGGGGCATATGAAGAAGCAGGGTCAATGCTGCTCGTCACCACCTGTACCACACCTCCTGAAACAGAGGGCTCCGACACAACTGTGGCCTCCTTCTTCCCATCTTCTGGAACAACATCAACCCTAGAAGAGGGTAAAACATAAGAGTTTCCCTGACAACTGGGAAACCAACTGAAGGGGTAATCACGGGAGCTCCACGAGAAACAAAGCTCACAGGCTTCACAACACCTTTCACCAACATCTATCTACAATATGACCTGGCCTCCTGCAATGTGAGCAAGTAATTGTGTGGCGTGTAGGTTTAAGGGAATTGTGAGGTGTCAGGTTTCGGTGTGGAGTAATTCGTGGAGCTGGGCCTCTGAGATGGTTGTTTGGGGAGCTGAGAGAGGTAACATTTCTGAGGAACACTCCCAGGAATTTTCTTATCCTTATTCAAGTTCTTAAACAATAAATGATCGTCTACATAAACTGCACCTTCAGCAGCATTCTTAACTTTCTCATCAACAAAGTAAGTTCTAAAATCTGCATCAGTCTTATCAAGGAAGTTCTCGAGGATAACAAGTTCCTTAAGATTCTGCAATATCCTCACTCCGCATCCATTGATTAAAAGCATCGGTCATCTGCATACTGAAATCTACAATTCCCAACTTTCTGTTTGTAAGCTTCAGGTCTCATCTCATATGCGCACAATATGACTTTCTTTATTACCTCATAATCCTGTGATTCTTGGTGGCTAAGACTGTCATAGGCCTTCAAAGCTTTACCTTTGATTACTGTCTGAACTAGATTTGACCAGTTGTCTCTGGGCCACTTGTAACCTGTAGCAGTCTTCTCAAATCAGTCAAAAAACTTAAGGACTAAGTACTCATCAAATGGTGGAACTAATTTAGTGGGTTCAGCGGCTCTAAATTCTGAAAAAGAATGGGGAAAATTAGCTGGATCACTTAGGCAATTCATACACATTTCATAGTTAAGCTTCATCTGCTCCAGTTTTATTTTCTCCTCCTGTAGTTTAAGCAGTAACATCCTATACTCATGATCGCACTTGGCCTGCTCTGCATCAATAAGTTCTTTCTGCTGGATGACAGTGTCTTCATCCAAACTATCATGGGATGAATGAACTGATCTAGAAACTGATTACAGGTCTGGCATGGATCCAGGGACTTCGTCTGGATCTGTGCCAAGCAGTCGACGGCAAATTTTAGCTAACTAATGGGAAGGCATTACCTAACTCACTCTAATTTTCAAGAGCTTGGGCAACTAAGATTAACTCCTGCCTCTGTAACCTCCTAACCTTATCCTCCGTTGGTCCTGAGATGATGAAGTCAGTGCATCCTGACTCACAATATGTAGGGGCACCACAGTGACATCACTAGGTCTACCCTCCATGATGACACGCTACCACAGTGACACAATAAACAAAATATCAGGGTAATATCCTGGCGAGGTAACGTCAATTTATATGTTACGAGATGGGAGTAGGCAACACTAGGTAACTAAATCTGAGTGCATAAGAAAACTGAGAAAAAACAAAGTGAAAAGGGAAATGATACAATAATTAATTAATGAAAAACAATAAACAAAACACTAACTCCAATCTCGCAACACAGGGCCGGAAGTAAATAAAAATAGCTGACGTTAACAGAGGCAAACTAAACACGATAAAAAAAATACCTGATATAATACAAGCTAATAATATTTACAAAATTTACAATGAGATAATAAAACAAAAGAATGAGAAAATCAAGCCACCTGATAATACCCTAAAATATCACACTAAAGTCTGGGAACAAACTTTCCAGACAAAAGAAATAAAATCATACAAAAAGAGATAACTAAACTGCACTCTATAATTGCCACAAATAATAATAATACAGTAACAATACTACTTGCAATTGGATGCTGATACGAAGTGAAAAGATGTTCAGAAATATATACAGCTAAATACTGCTTCTTCTCGATCTCCTGTCTCCAGTCCAAACACTCCCTCTCTCGATCCCAATCCCACAAAAACTCACATATCCTCTGGCTGTGTGACCACATCAGCCCGCAGCTGCAGGCCAGATGAGAAATATACAGAATACAGTTAAGTGAATTAATCTCTCCCTCATACCTGAAACGTTATAAATATCGCTGGTGAATATAAATCTTAACGTTGCCAGTTTATGCTCCACCGGAAGTCAGTGATATTACAAACAAGTTTAGTCACACCCGCGTTGAGAGAGCAAAGAGAATTAACTAAGATTATATAAATGTATGCATACCGAAACACAATAACATGACAGCCAGTGCATGTGCGTGGATGCTGGTGTACATAGCATCGACGCACACACTTCGCCTGGTGACACACATGCATTATACACACATGTATAATATACACGATATACAGCATTGGTCGGTAGTTGAGAGGATTTTGTCTATTTCCTTTCTTGAATAGGGGAACGCTGTTTGCTTTCATCCACATATCAGGTAGTTTACCTTGTGTGTGTGTGTGTGTGTGTGTGTGTGTGTGTGTGTGTGTGTGTGTGTGTGTGTGTGTGTGTGTGTGTGTGTGTGTGTGTGTGTGTTTGTGTGTGTGTGTGTGTGTGTGTGTGTGTGTGTGTGTGTGTGTGTGTGTGTGTTTGTGTGTGTGTGTGTGTGTGTGTGTGTGTGTGTGTGTGTGTGTGTGTGTGTGTGTGTGTGTGTGTGTGTGTGTGTGTGTGTGTCAGGACTCCATATTATAAATACAATTCATTATAGAAAACATGATAGATAGATAGATAGGTAGATAGATAGACAGAGCACCAGGCAAGCCTGGGAACGGGAGAAGAGCTTGCAACTTTAAGGGAAGAAATGTTGACAATACACTGGAAGCAGCAAGTCAGGGGATGAGATAGGTAGTGTGTCAGCGATATAGGCACACGAACAACGCTCGTGCCCATACACACACATACACACATACTCACACACAGACTTCTAGAAACTCCACATCAGTTTATTCCACGTGACACAACCCCTGCTAAAATAGGAATTTAGGAAGCAGAGCTCAGAAGGAGGTTAGCCATAGAACCGACAGGTAGTGGAGAGAGTGAATAAGAAGAGGGGTCCAATTAGACTTACTTAGTATATTAAGTCTCTGTTATACATACGCTGCTCAACTTAAGACTTTCTCTGAAGATAATAAATCAAGATCAACTCCCTGTATTCATCTTTAACCCCTACTGCTATTCAATTATCAAAATAATAATAAAAACTCAAGACTCACCTATTACAAGAACAGAGAGAATCACACTGGCGGCAGCAAACGTACGAATCTCGTCTACGAATCTACAGTCAATTCCTACAAAATACAAGGTACAAGCCTACGAGTCTACAAGTCTACAAGCCTAGAAGCCTAGAAGCCTATGAGTCTACAAGCCTACGAGTCTACGAGTGTACAGTTGATTCTGCATTATCAAGATTGAAAGCAAAAAATACCTCTTACAACGAACGACTCACAACCAGCTCCTGACAGTATTCTCTCCAACCAGCCCCCTCCGTCTCCCTGATCATCACGCTGATGTAGAGGTGAAGAGGTCACACGATGTCTTGCCAGTAGTTTAACAAAGTACTGATACAAACAATCTTGCAATTTTTACGACGAACTAATGAACTACAACTATCTACGATCAAGTACAAGTAACAACTCTACGAGTCGTCTGTATAATCTTCTACACGCACCTACAAGTAATGGCAGTCTTCATCTCACAGCGAGTAAATCACAAGAGAAAAGGACCGAGAATACATCGACAAAGAAAAACAAAACAAACAAACGAAGAGTGAAACACGACGCACAACTCACAACCACCAGACCTCACCCTTCTCTCTCTGTTACCTCCATCAACCTCCACCGCTGACGCAGGAGTGCAAGGTCAAGACGACGAAGCAACTACCAAGTCCATATTCACAACCCATCTTACTCACTTATCTTCACTGAAGTTACTCATCACTGCTCATTTACTCACCACAGCTACCAGTGTGGGAAGTCAACGTTACCATACGTGTTTGCTGACAAGACGCCACGCCTATCAACGTGTGTCTGACACCCCACAACACGTCAATCAACCCGTGAAGGACAACGCTATCACCACGTGCAACACCACTCACACCATTTCCACCACGGTAAAAATTAGTGAGTTACATAGTTACTTCATTCATACGATACACAGTGATAGACAACACATTTTGCACAAACATATAAAACCTGCTGTATAGTTACAACTTAAATACATATACCTACTTCAATTATCTTCATAATTCAATCATTAAATACTTGCACCAGCAATAAATATTCTACACTGTATATATTCATTCATTTATTATAGCATTTATTTACTACCAACGAGTGTTACCATTTATACCTACATAAAATACGTGTTTCATACATACAGCTATACACTATTACATCTACAAAGTAATAAAGAAAATATACCATCACAGTTACTCAGTGAGCGATTAAAAGAACTGTTTTAAACATTTATTAATTAAAGCTACCTAGTGGAAACAGAAAAATTAAGTTACAAGGAAAACCAGAAAAAAAAATGGCCAACACAAATAACGTTAGCAAGAATGAACATCTTCTACACAATCGTGAAGACAAAGGTTTCCACACAGTGCTGACACATATATTGCCCACGATAGGTACAAGTGAACAACAAGTCAGTGTATATAGTTAATACTGTATATAGTGTATATATATTTTTTTATAAAAAATAAAAAATGGGGCTATATAATATCATTTTCAGTAATATATGTGCAATATAAACTAAACCTTAAAAAAGGGTCCCAAGGAAATTAGCCAGCAATTACGCAACCTCGAACAACACCGAAAAAGCGTAGACAAACGAAGAAAAACAAACTATAGAAAATCAATACATACAAAAAAAAAAGAAAGAAAAAGAAATAGAGTAAGATCACATAACAAACAAATGAAAATAAGTGTAAGTGTTACTACAAATGCCAAAATACCACATAAACTCCTTATATAAGTGAAACAAAAAGCAAATTAGTGTTCTCCACAAGCAAGTGGCATGGCACATCATCAAATAAACTCCTTATATAAGTGAAACAAAAAGCAAATTAGTGTTCTCCACAAGCAAGTGGCATAGCACATCATCACATAAACTCCTTATATAAGTGAAACAAAAAGCAAATTGTTGTCTCCACGAGCCAGTGGCAAGACACATCATCACTATCATCGACCGCAGCATGACCGGATTCAATGTCAGGACTGCAATTATTACAATTATGTAACCATAAACGATATGTAACTACAAACAATATGTAACAATTATGTAACAGTTGCTTTAACAAGATGTAACTTTTATGTAACTTTAACTACAATTATAAGGCCAACACAATTATGTAACAGTTGCATTAATAAAATGTAACTACAGTTATAAGGCCAACACAATTATGCATTACCACAATATTATGTAACAATTCATACAATGTTACAATTATGTATTACTACAATGTTACTACAATGTAACAATTACAATACAATTATGTAACAATTCATACAATGTTACAATTACGTATTACCATAATGTTACTACACTATTATGTAAATTCATACAGTGTTACCACAATTCTGTATTACCAGAATCATCACACAAGTTAGGTGAAATATTAGACATTACTAAAGAGATAACTCAATATGTAATGTAATAACCTAGCAGTATTACCATTGTACAATTATATGCATATGTCTGTTATACATACACATCTTACAAAATGTTCATACAACAACCATTGCATTTGTTCAATTATGTATACAACTTGTTTAAAATGTAATATTACTGGATCAGTACAATATTAACATGAATATTATATGTATACAATATTATAATCAATATTATGTACTAATAGATTAGCATATGTCAATGTTGATTGCTGTCGGCGGACCTCCAGCGCGTGACCGAGCAGTGTCAGGTCTCCATATTAATACAATTCATTATAGATAACATGATAGATAGATAGATAGATAGATAGATAGACAGAGCACCAGGCAAGACTGGGAACGGGATATGAGCTTGCAACTCTAAGTGAAGGAATGTTGACAATACACCGGAAGCAGCAAGTCAGGGGATGAGATAGATAGTGTGTCAGCGAGATAGGCACACGAACAATGCTCATGACCATACACACACATACACACATACTCACACACAGGCTTCTAGAAACTTCACATCAGTTTATTCCACGTGACACAACCCCTGCTAAAATAGGAATTTAGGAAGCAGAGATCAGAAAGAGGTTAGCCATAGAACCGACAGGTAGTGGAGAGAGTGACTAAGAAGAGGGGTCCAATTAGACGTACTTAGTATATTAAGTCTCTGTAATACATACGCTGCTCAACGTAAGACTTTCTCTGAAGATAATAAATCAAGATCAACTCCCTGTATTCATCTTTAACTCCTACTGCTATTCAATTATCAAAATAATAATAAAAACTCAAGACTCACCTATTACAAGAGCAGAGAGTCGCATGTGTGTGTTCTTACCTAATTGTTCTTACCTAATTGTATCTTTACAGGAATGAGTCAAGCTCGTACTGTCCCGTGTCTTAAACCATATTTATCGTACATATCCTTAAATTTGTTAATTATTTTGGCACACACTATTTCATTCGGTAGTGCATTCCATTGATCAATTGCTCTGTTTGGGAAACTGAATTTCCTTACGTCCTTATCACCTCTCTTCTTATGCAATTTTTTGCAGTGTCCTCTTGCTGATGCTTCTCCATATGTTAAGTAATCATTTATGTCTATTTTCTCCTTTCCTGATATGCATTTATACAGCATTATCATGTCACCTCTTTTCCTTCTCTCCTGTAGTGTTGGTAGATTCAGTTTATTTAGTCTTTCTTCGTAGCTTAGGTCCCTTAAGCTTGGTATCCATCTTGTAGCGGCCCTTTGAACTTTTTCAATCTTGTCTATGTGCTTTTTGTGGTGAGGACTCCAGACTACTGATGCATATTCCAGGGTTGGTCTAATGAATGATGTTATTATCCTTCTTAGCATGTCTTCATTTATGTATGTGAATGCTATTCTCATATTTGCAAGCAGTGTATACATGTTCCGTACCTTCTCGCTGATGTGGTCAGCCAGAGATAGTCTGTTATTGATAATCACACCTAGGTCTTTCTCTCTTTCTGATGTGTATAGGGTTTTATTTCCTAACTTATAATCCCAATCAGGTCTTTTTCCACTTTTACCAAACTTGATTACATGACACTTGTCCACATTGAATTCCATTTGCCATGTACTACTCCATTCATGAAGTTTATTTAATTCTTCTTGTAGCTCTTTACAAGAGTCTGTGTTAGTAATTCTCCTTTGTATTTTTGCATCATCTGCAAACATATTCAGATGGCTCTCATTTCCAGTGTTACTGTTTATATCATTTATACACACTAAAAACATGATTGGTGCCAGCACTGAACCCTGTGGTAATCCACTAGTCACTTCTTTCCATGATGAGTAGTTTCCTCTTAGTACTGTCCTCATTTCTCTTTTTATGAGAAAGTATTGCATCCAACAAAACAGTTTGCCTCGAATTCCTCCTTGATGGTACAGTTTCCATAAAAGTCTTTGGTGTGGTACTGTGTCAAAAGCTTTCTTGAAATCTAAATAGATACTGTCCACCCATCCTTCCCTTTCCTGTATTGTGTTTGTTACTCTGTCATAGTAGCTCAACAGATTAGTAACACATGATTTTCCTTTTCTGAAACCAAACTGTCTTTCTGTTATCATACTGTGTTCTTCTAGATGATTTACCCAAGCTTTTCTTATAAGTTTTTCTAATACCTTGCTTACAACACTGGTCAGTGATACTGGTCGGTAGTTGAGTGGATTTTGTCTATTTCCTTTCTTGAATAAGGGGACAATATTTGCTTTTTTCCAAATATCAGGTAGTTTACCTTGACTCTAGGATTTCTTGAAAATTAAAAATCATGGTTTACATAACTCCTTTGCACATTCTCGTAATACCCAACATGAAATTTCATCAGGACCACTTGCTTTTCCTCTGTCTAATCTACTTAACTCCTCCTGTATTACTTTTTTTGCTATTTGTATATCTGGTAGTATGTGTGGACATGCGTGTTCCACATAGTCCCTCTCAAATTTTTTTTCTTCTGTAAAAACTAATTGGAAATTCTTATTTAGTGCTTCACAAATATCTTTCTCTTGTGTATAAGCGATTCCCTCGTCCGTAATGGATTGTATTATGTCTTTTACTTTAGTTTTGCTTCTGATATAGCTGTAAAACAGCTTTGGTTGATCACTACTTTTATTTATTATATCCTCCTCAAACTGTTTTTGGGCTTCCCTCCTTATTCTTGTATAGTCGTTTCTTGCCTGTTTGTAATTATTATACGCCCTTTCACCATTGTGTCTTCTGTATCTATTCCACAACAAATCTCTTCTTTCTTTGGATTTTTTGCATTCTGTATTGAACAATTTCTGTATTTTCTTATCTGCTTCTTTGTGCTGTGGGATGTACTTCTGGACTCCTATTTCATAAAATTCACAAAATTTTTTATATACAATATTTAAATCTTGTCCTCTAAGCTCATTTTCCCAATCAACTTCTAAGAAATACTTCTTTAGGTCTTGATAATTTCCCTTTTTATAGTTTAGGCTCTTTTTGTAACTATCATTGCTGTTTATTATGTCATATGCTATCCTGAAGTTATAATTTAGTACTGCATGATCGCTTTTGCCGAGTGGAGGGTGATATATTAAACTGTCAATATCATTTTTTTGCCTTGTAAATATTAGATCTAGCACTGAAGGTACATCAAGTCCTCTTTTTCTGGTGGTTTCCCTCACATGTTGCGTTAAGAAAAACTCTTGTACGAGATCCAGGAGCTTTTGGTCCCAACAGCTTTCTTGGCTATTTATATCTAGAGTATTCCAATTTATATTTGTACTGAAGTCCCCAGTTAGTATAATTCTTTCCGATTTCTCTTCCATTTTATGTAGCAATGATCTTACACTCTGAATTGTACTCTCTGCCAGGTCCTCATATTCGTCTCTTTCCCATGTGTTTGATCTGGGTGGCATGTACAAATTGGCTACAATTACTTTACCTTCAGATGTGTTGATCTCTACTGCAATCAGTTCTACTTGTGATGGTATATCTAGTTTTATTTCCTTGACTTTTAGATTTTTCTTAGTTAATATTATAATTCCTCCTCTTTTTTTTAAATATCTGTCTTCTCCATATATTGTATTCCTCTTAGTTTAGTACGTCATTTGATATCCTTGGTATTAATTTTGTTTCAGTTAGGCATATTATTTGTGGTTCATTTTCTCTTACATAATCATTCATCTCTAGTAATTTAGATACCATTCCATCCATATTTGAGTACATTAACTTTATCATCTTGTTTATATACTTGTCATGACAAGGTTCTACTACCTTCCTCCTTTTTCTTCCATCCTGTTTTTGTACCACTTTCGTACCTGCAATCCTATTACTTTGTAAAAAAAAATTCTTTTTCTCCTCTTCTGATCTTCCCTCATTTTTTGTTTTTGCTTCCTCCCTTTTCTCTTTCAGTAATTCCAGTTCCTCTTGTGTTAGGCATCTTTTTTATCCATACATTTTTGAACTCCTCTTTTTCCTTAAGATTCTTTGCATTTTTTAGTATCTCTTCCACAGTGTTTACACTGTGGAAGAGATACTAAAAAATGTGTGTGTGTGTGTGTGTGTGTGTGTGTGTGTGTGTGTGTGTGTGTGTGTGTGTGTGTGTGTGTGTTTTAGCACGATAACTTTGCAACCTCTCAGGATATCATCACAAAATTTTACAAGTGTGTAGTACGGAAAATCAGCGATCACGAGTTAGAATCTGGTAAAAGTAGGTCAAGGTCTGTCTGTTTGTTACCATGATGACTTCACCACCACTCCAGATATCATCACAAAATTTTACATATGTTTAGTAGGGATGAAAATCTCCTACGAGTATTGTTTGCAGTTTGTCTGTGTGTCTGTGTGTCTCTTAGCACAATAACTTCGCAATCGCTTAAGATATCATTGCAAAGTTTTACAGGTGTGTAGTAGGGATGAAAATGTCTTTCGAGTTCGAAAATGGTGAAAGTATGTCAAGGTCTGTGTGTTTGTACCCATGAGTACTTCGCAGCCGCTCAAAATATCATCACAAATTATACAGGTGTGTAGCAGAGATGAAAATCTCCTTAACGTTCGAAATTGGTGAAAGTAGGTCAAAGTCAAAGTCATATTCCGAGCAGGGCTGGATATGTATCAGCGGCTGGTGCGATTGCCCCCTTGGTGAACCTCTAGTTTATTTTATTTATTTATTTTTTTTTACACCTAGTGACATCAACGATCCATAAAGAACTATTGCCTTAGGAAAGAACAAACAGCGCTCATTGTGAAACCATCTGTCACTGGTTGAACATTTTTTTTTTTTTTTTTTTTTTTTTTGAGAGAGAGAGAGAGAGAGAGAGAGAGAGAGAGAGAGAGAGAGAGTGTGTGTGTGTGTGTGTGTGTGTACAGGTATTACAAGTGTTAGGCCACCATTCCTACAGGCCGACTTATTTATTTGAAATATCACACACACACACACACACACACACACACACACACACACACACACACACACACACACACACACACACACACACACACACACACACACACACACACACACACACAAGCCAGTCCTTGTAATGTATGCTTATGTGCCTATCAGATTATCCTGTGGACCAATATTACCCGCAGTACCCAGAAATTATGTAATCAAATTGGAAATTTACTTCAGTGGAAAAATGAAAATCAGTGCCGTTTGGATATATTACACCCTTTTTACCTTAACTTCACCTAGATTGTCGACCTTTTATTCCTTATTTCACGTAGTTCGGTGGCAGAAAAAGCGATGTTACGGGCTCTATATCCTTTTTTACTAGTTCTTCTTGACCAGCCGCAATTTTCTAGCGTTAATCTGTTGCTACAACTCAGCACTCAGAATGGAGGGATAGAAATTTTAAGCCAAGTTAGAGCAAAACGAGTATAGTCTCGGTGCAAGGCAGGAGAGATTGGAATCTATATTCTAGCTTTAATCCACTGTTATAACCCAAAATTAAAGATGGGGGGATGGCAGTTTTAGGTCAAGTTAGAGTAAAATGAGTATAGTCACCGTGCTAAGCAGGAGAGATCGGAATCTAAATATTACAACCTCAGTCCTAATGCATGAGGAAAAAACACAAGGTAATTCTGTGAAGATTAACATTCAGGTATATAGTGTAGTACATTTATTTTTTCTAAAAGATTAAAAAAAAAAATAAATAAAAAAATAAATAAATGAAAAAAAAAAAGAAATACTGAAATCTCTGCAATAAAATTAACATTTTTTTACCCTTAATAAATCGCTCCTGTATTTTTTTTTATTCTGATTATTCGTGAAATTTCTATCGTTCATTAATTTCCTCTAGCGAAAAGTCTGCAAGTCTCTGAATAAAAGGCCATGTCACTCAATATCCCGCGGTGGCACAGTCGGTAGAGTACTCGTCGCGGTATTTTCGATATCAAGAGACCTGGAATGCAATCTCCGACAGTGTATTTAAGCTAGGATGCCTGGGGACGTCACGTTCATTAAATTCTGGCAATTTCCTAACAGTTTTATTCAGCTCAAGTTTGACGTATCGAGTTGGAGGAGTTAACTTTGACCTAAAATTTGCCCTTTCACTACGATAGCACTTTTAAAAAACTCAACAAAATCGTGTAAAAGCAGCAAGAATGAATTAAGAAGGACGTCACCCGGACACAAAGGGTTAAATTGGAGAGATTGGGTTTCGTAATAGGACACCAGCCTCTCCCCCAGCCTGTGTTTAGCCTGTGTGATGAGACGCTGCTGATCTTTTCTGAGCGTAGCGGTTCCGTCGGAGAGAGAGAGAGAGAGAGAGAGAGAGAGAGAGAGAGAGAGACTAAAGGTACGGTAGTGATGGTGGATAGTTATCGTGCGAGATAAATGAGATGAATGAGTCAGGTTATCTAATGAACGGGACAAAGAAGTAATATATATATATATATATATATATATATATATATATATATATATATATATATATATATATATATATATATATATATATATATATGTAGAGACTTCACTTCACCGTGAAGATATGTATGCAAACTAATCCCAGGAGAAACGAAAGGAGCGACAGTGAGTATTTTCGTATATTACATCTTCGGACAGAGATGTAATATACGAAAGTACTCACTGTCGCTCCTTTCATTTCTCCTGTGGTTAGTTTGCATATATATATATATATATATATATATATATATATATAATATATATATATATATATATATATATATATATAAGAAGTCGGGATATTGCTAGTAGGGCCGGAGAAAGTTAAGCCGCAATAGGTGATCAGAGGAAAACCGATTTGCTCTCTCTCTCTCTCTCTCTCTCTCTCTCTCTCTCTCTTCCATCCTCTGTCTTTGTCTCTCTTCTTTTTTTACCCGTCTTGTTTTCTCTTTTCTCTCCCTTTCTCTTCCCCCTCCCTTCCTTTCTTCACCCTCCAGCCTTACCACAACACTGATGTTTTTCCTTCCTCGACAACCACAACACCCTCGCAGCCTCTCTCCGTCCTCCCTGCTCTTGAAATTCTGTGGATGGATATCTCTTTAGCTTTTATTCTTACAGCGAGAAGGCAAGAGTAGTTTTAAAGAGAGAGAGAGAGAGAGAGAGAGAGAGAGAGAGAGAGAGAGAGAGAGAGAGAGAGAGAGAGAGAGTTTTCGTTAAAAAAAAGAAAAGACTATCACGGTCATAAGGGAACTGAGTGGGTTGTAGAAGTGGTGAAGGCCTTTGTGTGTGTGTGTGTGTGTGTGTGTGTGTGTGTGTGTGAAGAGTGAGAGACCTGTGTTTTGAGACGAGTGTGTGAGTTTTAGTGAGTGAACAAACAGGAGTGAATGAACACGGGATGACTGGCTGTATGAAAGTATGAATGGGTGTCTGAAGACTGGAGATGAATGTATAAAGTGTGGTAAATGTATAAAGGCCGGGAGGTGAATGTATGGAGGGTGAGAGGTGAATGTATGAATGCTGGAAGGAGAATGTATGAAGGGTGAAGGGTCATTATATGAAGGCTGGGGGTGATTATATGAGGTGAGGTAAATGTATGAATGAAGGATGGTGAATGTATGAAGGTTGGGAGGCGAATGTATGAAGTGTAGAGAATATATGAAAGTTGGAAGGCGACTGTATAAAGTGAGGTGAATATATGAATGCTGAGAGATGGATGTACGAAGACTGAGAGGTGACTGAATGAAGGCTGGGAGGTGTACGTATGAAATGAGATGAATATATGAAGGCTTGGAGGTAAGTGTATAAAGGCTGGGAGGTGAATGTATGAAGGCTGGAAGGTAAATGGTTTGAAACAGTAAACGGATGACGAAATTAAATTATTCTGCATAATTCTATCTATCTATCTATTGCCAAACGCCTCAATCCCGTTTGGGGTGGCCACAAACAAAACGCCTCCACGTCACCCTGTCCCCCGCCATTTCACAGCCCTGCTCCCAACTCACACACCCCTCTCTCATATACCTCTCCACCCCATCCCTCCATCTCATCCTCGGCCTCCCCCTCCCTCTTCCCCACTCCACCTACATATTATCTAACATTGTTTTCCTTGTCATACAAAACTGAATTGAAATGCATCTCATGAGACTTGATTTTCTAAGATTTCCAGAAACTCCTCGGACCCTGTCAACCCCATCCCAAAGGTTCTTGTTATGGCTGAAGTCTGGGGCTGGACTGGGAAGGGTAGGGGGAGCGGAGGAGCAAAGAAGTCCAATATACACAAGTTGATGAGAAGAGGAACTGAGGCATGGATGAGAAATAATGATTAATGAAAATGCAATTACGGGAGTGCATGAGTTAATGGAGGATTGGCTGCTGCTGCTGCTAATGATGTTGTTGATGGTCGTGGTGAGTATATTGATAAAACTGGTGGAATCTTCATGAAAGGATGCAGAGTTAGGGAGCGAACTAAGGGAGTAGGGAGATTAATTTGGTACAAGAAAGAAACAGTTGAAGGCAAGAAAATGGGGATGTGAATTACGGAACAAATGAAGGGAATTAAGAGCGTGAAAAATGATGAGAGAGAGAGAGAGAGAGAGAGAGAGAGAGACAGACAGACAGACAGACAGACAGTCAGAGACAGAGAGAGAGAGAAGATGTAAGTGCGAAGGAGAAGTGTAGCTCTCTCGGCAAAATAAGATAGAAAAGGCGAAAGCAAATGAAAAAGCGAATGAAAACAAGTGAAAAAATAGAGGAAAATAAATATGACTCTGCAGAATGAGAGTAGGATTTATCGGAGTATCTTTCTTCAGCTGTTATGTCCACTCTCTACGGATCTGAGTGTCGTATACATTATCAGAATATTGTTGTTGCTACATGTCTTATTAAATCGTGATGTCTCTCCTTTTGTGATGAAAGAGGAATTACATAACGTTGTGACAGTCGTGAAACTGTGGAGTGTGAAATGTTTTTGGTGGAGACATGGTTGTAGTGAAAATAGTGCAATGATGATGACAGGGTTCTGATTAGTATAATTATCTGGAGGTCTAAGGAGCACTGGTGGTACAAAAACAAAGATTTCTCACATCTTGATAGGGTTGGTAATATCACAGAAACTCATGCCTGCGAATTAATTTGCATTTTAAATCAGTACAAGTTTAGTCAATGAAATAACCAACAGCGACCCCTGGTAACCGATCCTGAATAAACAGTAAGAGCAAAATTCCCTCATCTAACTCCGGGAAGGAGACTGAAAAAAAAAGGAAAGAAAAGAAACAAAAAAACTATACCTGTAGTTTACTGAGTCGCTGGTATCAGAGACGGGAGGGTGGGGAGAGCGAAAATACAGTCCACGTACACACAAGTATCCATCCACACAGAGTACACTTACAAAGCACACACACACACACACACACACACACACACACACGGGTAAACAACTATGTGTACAGTGCACTGGTTTGTGAAACATATTCACTTATTTAAACACTCGTATACATTTACCTAACCTTGAAGTTGCTTAATCCATTTGGTACGATAACATTTTGTTTTACATTTTCAAGTAACTTTACTGAGAGACAGGCCAAATGATTTCCTGTAACCATAGAAGCTATTTACTACGCTGGTTGGTTGGTAACCTTACAATCAAATAGACGCCTGGTGGTCAGGGGGTTACGGCACTGCAAATGAATGCTGCGATTGAGGGTTTGCACAGGAGGGTTAGATGGAGTTTATTGCCCATATAAAGCTGCTCAGGGAAGAGCCATAGGTCAGTAGCCTTAAAGGTCAGGATTAGGTAGCTTTGTCCCAGATCCTACGCTCCTGAAGGGCGTTGAAGGATTGAATAATGAAGAGAAAATACCAACAAAAATAAGTGAGTTAGTCTAGTGTCATTTTTATATTTTATTGCTACTTCCAGATTATTTTATCTTGCTTTGGAAAGACTATTTGTAATGACGAGTTTTAAGAATATAGTTCCATTACCCCCTCCACAACTTAATGTCTCTAAGTTGTCTAACATCATATTAGGGCTGAAAGAGTAGTGTAAATGATGTTACTAGATCGAAGGGGTTAACGTGCCGACAGTAATGAGGAGGAGATGCTGGGAAGCCTGCTAAGATAAGGCAATGCACCCACTGTCTTAATGGAGAAAAAGACAGTGGTGTTAAGATGAGAGGATGCCACAGAATTCCTTAGGGTTCCGCGTATTTACCTCGTTTATGTAATGTTTCCCTCTTGTTTGTACGTATCACTTTTGCTCAACCTACTGGGTTAGAGAGACGAACTTTGTATAGCAATACTTGTGGTGTAGAGGTTACAGTTGTGGAAAAAATAATGAACGACTTCGTGTTGGTTCGCCCATAAGGAGCGAATGAAGACTGACTAGGAGAGTTTAGGTGAATGGGATCTTTGTAAGGAGGAGAGTATGAAGCAGAACAAGGTAGAAAGATAATGAGGAAGCATGTAAGGGATGTGAATATGTCATGGAAAGAGAAGTCGTTGCTTAATAAAGATGAAAATGCTTGCATGTTTCTATTATCCTTCGTTGTGTGGAGAAAAACAAGCTTTTTGTCTCATTTACTCCCCTCTTCTTACTGACTCCCTTCAACCTCCCACTTGTCTCCACACTGTTGGATCTTTATCATTCTTCTATCGCTACTTCAGCCTTTACTGCTTTCTTAACTACCTGCTTGCATCCCTCCTCCTTTAAGGAGGGCGCATAGTACCCATACAGCAGCAAACTCACACCCCTTTTCTGTCCAGCTCTCAAAAGCAAGGGTCAGCTGATACTCCCAGTCCTTCATGTGTGCAACAGGTCAGCTCTGACATTGTATATCTCTGTCTGTATTTTCGTCTGTCTATGACATCCTGCCTTTTATATGTAAAGTGTCCAAACATTTAGAAATGAACGGTCCTTGCATTGGCTGCCTTTTAAAAATTCTTTATTTTATTATTATTAATTTTTTTTTGCTGGTTTCCATCCATTAGTTCATTCTTCATTGTATTAATGTAGGGACGTGGAAATAGCAGTTAATAAATGGGTAACACTGAAACAGATATTTGAAAGCAGAAGGAAATTGTAGTGATAGAATACTGAAACTGATCTAACGTGAGCAAACAGGAATAAAATGGAAGAAAATTGGGATATAAAGACAAAGGGAGAAAGACGAAATGGAAATGAGAAAGATGAGAATGATGGAGAGCAATAATTCGGTGCAGCAGACGAATATAAAAAAGAGGAGGAATTAAAAGGATAGTGGAGGATGAGAGGTGAAAAAAAAAAAGAAGGATGATGCAGAAGGAAAGAACGGGAAGATAATGAGGTGAGGACCGTTAAGGTGCTGAGAAATCTTACATAACTATGCTCTTTTTACTGTAATTAGCCAAAAATTGGCATCTCTTCACCCTGAATACTGAGTTCAGATACCGTAATATTTTAACACTAGAGCATGAGGCTAGTCACGCAGAAGTGTTGTGGAAACGATGCAGAGCCGTAACATTGTCTTTTTCTCTCAATGAGCTCAAAAGCTACTAAAGGATGAAAATTTGGGCCAAGCTAAGGTGAATGAACTATAGCGTCGGGGGTGAAGGAGGCTCCAAAGCACTAATTCTTAGTGATCGACCTTGCATCTTGTACAGTAACAGTACCTTGTATGTTATTTATGTATGGATGGTTTATTTATGTGTTATTAGTTACAAATTATTTACTATGAATGTTGGCCTGTAATCTGGTGTCTGGATATTTTTATTTGTTTTTCCTCCCTCTGTTATTCTGTAAAAAAAAGAAAAAAAGAAAAAAAAGAAAGGATATGTTGTTTCATGTTAACTTGGCCAAGATTTTCGTCCTTTTGCAGCTTCTTTTACGTAGGTCAGAGGAGAACAAGACAATAATACGATTCTACATATCCGTAATTGTACTTTTGCGTGACTAGCATAATTTCCTAGTGCTAATCCTTCTTTACAACTCAGTACGCGTATTCAGGTTGGAGAGACAGTAATTTTAGGCCAAGGTAGGGGGGGATGAGAAGCGTAAAGAGTAAACATGGATAAAAACAAATGTGATGATATCTAGGGCTGGTGGGCGTACTGTTAAAGCAGAAGAAGTGTGGCCTCAAAGCAGTGAGAGTGTGGTCATGTACAGTTTGCTGCAAGGGTGTGGAAAGTATCTCCATCTTGTGTACTGCTTGTGATAAGTGGGCTAATAAGAGATGTAATGATATTAGAGGTAGGTTGCGAAATAATGCTGAGTTCGTGTGTGTGCTATGTTGGGGAGGGCATGTAGAGATTATCAGGTATGAAAGGATTTATTTTGCCGGAGAGTCTCTTGAGTGCGTGGAAGATTTTTGTTATTTGGGGGACTTTATGTGCTGGAGGTGGAGCTGGAGCTAGTTCTGCGGTTAGGGTACGGAGTGGTTGAAGGAAGTTCAGGGAGCTGTTGACTCTCCTATCATTGACAGGGTTCTCCCTCCGTGCTGGGGGATCTTTGTATTCAATATGTGATAGGAGTATAATGCTGTATGGTAGTGAGACGTGGTCAGTAATGGAAGTGGATATTCCTTGGCTCAAACTGCAGAAATGTCGATGATTAGATGGATGTGTAGTGCGTCCTTGAATGCGGAGCTTGGGAGGCTGGCATTGTGACTGAAGAGATAAGAGGAAGGATGGGACTGCAGTAACTTGCAGTTGTGATGAGGAGAGGTAGATTGAGATGGTTTGGCCAGGTTGAGAGGATGGAAGATGACATTTGGGTGCAGAAGGTGAGAGGTGTGAACGTCGAGGGTAGGGTTGCCAGGGGTAATCCCAAAAAGGCCTGAGATGTGGTCATAGAGTTTGCCCTCAGGGATAAGAGACTGAATAAGGAGGCTGCTAGAGGGTGAGCAGCGTGGAGAACCTCCATTAAGCGACCAAAGCCGACGAATACAAGTACGTTGGAGCCTTTATAAACGAAAAGAAGAGAAATATAAAAAAGAGATTGGAATAACTACATATATGAGTTGAGGAAGTGGATTTTCTGATCACCACCTGGTGGTGGTGAGAATCAAGGTCCAAATGAAATGGAGGAATAAAAGAATGGAAGGACAGGAGGAAGTAGTTCATACAAGGAGAGTGGAAAGGTTACAAGAGGATGGAAAAAAAAGTTAGACTATAAGATAGAAGTGGAGGAGCGATTGGGTAAAAATGAATTGGAGCAGATGGGGGAAGTGGAAGGTGTGTCCAAAATATTCACAGAAGAAATCTGTGCAGCATGTGAGGTGGTGTGTAGGGTGAAGAGAAGACGAAAGGGGGTGCAAGGAAGAGCATGGTGGAATAAAGAGGTGAGACAGGCTATGGCACAAAAGAAGAAAGCATAAAGTGAGTGTGAGTGAATGAGAAACAGGGGTGTGGAATAAGTTGAGAGACGGAAGAGAGGGTTATACATAGACAGGAAAAGAGAGGTGAAAAGATTAGTAAGAGAGAGTAAGAAGACAGTGGATGAGTAATTTGAAAGGAATATGAGTATAAAATGGAGAGGATGTAAGAAAATTTTCTGGAAAAAGGTAATGAGCGTTAGACAGAGTGTCAAAGAAGATAGTCGGGGATTGAAAGATAAAAGTAGTAGATTACTAGTTGACAAGGGAGAAAAAGTGAGCAGATGGAGAGAACACTTTAAGGAAATGTTGAACATAGAGAATGAAAGTAATGCGAGTATAAGTGGTTGGGGAATGGCTGGGAGAAGGAGGGATGTGAGAAGAGAGGAAGAAACATGTAGGATGTAAGTTGCAGAAACAGTGAAGAAAGTCAAAATGACGAAAGCCCCAGGAATTGATGGAGTGTGTGGTGAAACGCTGAAGCATGGGGGAAAAATAGTAGTAGAATGGATGTGGAAGATGTGCAGATATATATATTTTTTTTATGCTAGGAAGAAGGAACCAAAAGCCATGAGCCAGCAATAACTGTTCCTTCCAAGAGAAAAACAAAATACAAGAGAGAGCCAAATTCAAGATCCGATCATTTCGAGATGCCTGGACACACTGCTTTTGAAAGACCAGAGATCGTAGGAAGCAGCAAATGCAGAGAGAGGGAAACAGTTCCAGAGCTGACCTGTTGCATAAATGAAGGACTGGAAGTAACGGTTAACTCTTGCATTAAAGTACCGATAGAAAAGAGATAAAGATGCAAAAGTGCGGCGAAGAGACAGAGGTTGAAGGGAGCCAGTAAGAGGAGAGTCAATGAGACGAAAAGCCTTTGACTCCACCCTATTGAGAAGAACTGTATGTGGGGAACCTCCCCACACATGCGAGTTGTACTCCACACAAGGGCGGATAAAACCCGTGTATAGAGTTAACAAATGTGCAGGGGTAAAGAAGGAACGGAGACGGCTTAGCACACCTAATCTCTTGGAAGCAGATTTTACAAGAGAGAAGAATGGCCTAGGAGGAAGGAAGGTAAAGTCCCGGGGGATTGAAAGTCAGGTATAATTATTCCCCTGTACAACGTGAAAGCGGACAAAGAAGTGTGTGGTAATCATAGGGGCATTGATCTTTGGCAGTGCGCTGAGTGCCAGGTTCCCCTCTGCGTAACCTGCTTCTTTGATTACCACAGCCTGAAGCAGTTCTAAAACAGAGCAAGTGGATAATTTAAATAATGTGTAAATAATGTGTAAATAGCAAGTGAAAGCAATGGATGTAAATATGACTGAACAGTGGAATATAGTTTTATAAGTTACTGCAAGTGACAGTGCATAACATAGTGTACGTAAAATAGAAGTGTAAATATTGAAAATACAATAGAAAATGTAAATAGAAATGTAAATAATTAGTAATATAAGAATATGAGTACAAATACTTGAAGTAATGACAGTGAAAGTGAAACCTTGGCTCTCTACATAGTTTACTGAAAGAGAAGGTGAATGCCTGGAGTGACAATAAACTACTATTACTGTAGGAAACTTATGGATAAATACTGTAGATATATATATGTCTAATAAAGTAATAGGAATATAAAGTGTGAGTGTTTTTATGAATAATAAATGACAGAATACCAGCGGGGAACGAGCGCGGGTAGGAAGCTCGTAAGCCTCGTAATTTACATTGCTTCACAGTGTTTTTTTTTCGAGTATGGATTCCAAACTGCTTGAAAATCACAGAATAGTTTTTCTAGTGATAATATCAGGCTGCGGTAATCATATTACGAGGTGCCGGGAAGTGTAAAGTGGAGACTTCGTTACCCAACTTCAGAAGTCTCCACAAGTCCTACAGTTGTTGACGAAGGCTCAACAATCATCCCAGAAGAAAGCTGAAGGTATGTGCCATATGCATGTTTAATTTCTGGAGAGTCAAGTTCTAGTACAGGGATGTTCTAGTTGATTTCCTCTAAGGTAGAGTTTCTGGCAAATGTACTGGCAAGGATGTTTGCTTTACCATTTGGGTCATTTATAGTGTTACCACCAGATTTTAGGGGGGGAATGGGTGGTAACTTAAAGTTATCATTGAAAGAACTGAAAGTTAACCAGAATATTCTATTGTGCATAGAATTATTTAATAGTTTGCATGCTTGGTTGTGAAGAAAGCTTTATTTAGTGTGATTAATTACTGTTTTTGCATGGTTTCCACCAATTATAAATTAGCTGAGTGATTCAGATGATCTTGATCTTAAGTAATAGTTATATGCTAAGGACTTTTGGGTCGTTGCTCTGGCACAATTACTGTCAAACGATTCTGGGGAGTCGGATCTTGTGAATTGTTGACTGGGTATGATCAATTACATAACTGCTTTTATTAAATAATTGTGGGACTGTGTAGACTTGATGTCACAAAAGAAGAAAGACTGCCACTGAAGATTAGCGAGATAATTTCTAAATTCACCCCAGTCTGCCCTATCAAAGTGCCATCGGGTCACCCTGACTGGTTCAAAACGGGAAGGTATTTCTGTTTTGCAAAATCATATTAACATTTACTTGTCCACGGTATCATCGAGCTTAGTTGTGTGTGTGTGTGTGTGTGTGTGTGTGTGTGTGTGTGTGTGTGTGTGTGTGTGTGTGTGTGTGTGTGTGTGTGTGTGTGCAGGAAGGAGGGGGAGAAGTGTTTGGGATGTTGCAATTGAAGACTCGTCATGATGACAGGTAAGTATATTTCAGGCTGGATATATTACGGAGTAAAGATGAGGAAATGGAAAATGTGAGTACATTTAAGTACCTGGGTATTGCGAAGAGTAAGGATGGAAGTTTGGAGGCTGAAGTGCTTGAAAGGGTAGAATAACGAAGAAAAGTCACTGGTTCCTTGAAAGCAGTGATAAGAAATAGGAAAGTGAGTATGGACGTATTAAAGTCGCTGCATGATCGTATTGTGATCCTCAATGTGACATGGAAGCGAAACTTAAACCTCGTTGGAAGGACACAAATCAAGAGTGAAAGCAGTGCAAATGAGTTACCTGAAAAGAGCATGTGAAGTTACATGGAGAGACGGACTGACGAATGAGGAAGTGAGAATGGCGTTGTGGTGTAGATGTGGATGTGATAGAAAGCATTAGGAGAAATATACTGAGGTGGTTTGGCCATGTGGAGAGAATTAAGAGCGAGAGACTAACGAGGAGAGTGTATTTGAGTAAGGTGGAGGAGGGGAGGGGAAACCGAGGTTGAGATGGCGGAATGGAGTGAAGAGGTATATGAGAGAGGAGGGTGTGAGCTGGGCGGAGGGCAGGGAAATGGTGGGGAACGGGGATTTGTTTGTGGCTATACAGGATTAAGGCGTATGGGTATAGGTAGATGGATAGATAAATTCTTCTTTCTTTACATCCTTGTAGCTCCCGATGTAAACACATTAGTTAGTACAGGGTGAAACACGATTCACTACTAGCATAAAAAACTGAGTCCATAACTTTACCTTAAAGAAACGTTAGAGACAGAGAGGAAAGAGTACAATTGAAGCGGAGTTTTGGAAAATAAAATAATTTGTGGTAGGAGGAAAAAAAAACATGAGAAAGAGAGAGAGAGAGAGAGAGAGAGAGAGAGAGAAAGAGAGAGAGAGAGAGAGAGAGAGATTTGGAGGGAAAAGAATAAAATCATGTAAAGTGTGATAATTGTCAAATTAGGTAATGAGGCAGAGTAGGGAATAAAGAGGGTAGAAAGTGATGATGGAAGACTGGACACGAATTACCTGAAGAAAACGATCCATCATCCAATCCTGTGTTGCCCCATGATGAGCGTAGGAGCCCGGGGCTAGGCAAGTTGGTCGTGACATTTAAGATGAGAGTGAATTAAAGAAACAACTATGTGAAATGGTTCTGGTTTCACTACTGATGCACGGTCAACAAAATTTGCACCGCTAAATTAACCTACCTTTACATTGTTTAACAAGAGATGAAGAGATCTGTAACATGTCACCATTTACTCTTTCCTCTAAACAGAATATCCTTGAATGCTTGACTTTTCTTGATTCTTATTTAACTGTAAAACAAGAACCTAAATTTTTTTATATCGCCTAGCACACGGAGGCACCTGAAGAATATCAGTCTGTCTATGTATGTATCTGTCCCATTATGAGTAATGTACAGCAGTGAATCCTGGATGGTGATACTGGGTCAAAAGAGGACAGCAATGAATTCACAGGATGTCAGAGGCGTGACTTGGAATGCAGTTATAAATGAGAGTGGCGGTGCACAGTGAGTCCATATGTTGGTGTCTAATGGAAAGTTGAGTCTGGATCTCGTACCAGGAGACCTCACAACACAGGGTCATACCGTATTCCCATTATATAAGAAAGTGGACAACTGAACCGATTTTGTGATGAATGTGATCTAAAACAGTGTATGAGAGTATATTGGTTGAATGATGCTTGTAAGGCTAGCTAAAACCTATGTGAAGGAGGAAGATGAAGATTTATATTAAGACAGGAATGTGCCACTTGGAAGAAAAGTTGTTTTTGAGTTGACAGAAAGAGAGCCTAGGGTCTTTTTCTTTAACCCAGCCCTCACAGGAAACAGCGTTGGGCAGTGGTTAATGAGAGAGGTGAAACTGCTAAATAAAACAGAAGGTAGTGGAACTGATACAGTCATCATTAAGGACATAAAATATCGAGAAGGAGGAAGAAAAGGAGGAGATATTATGTGATTAATTAAAATGAAAAATTGGGAAGACGATGAGAACTGAGAAAAGTGAGGATAGAGAAAGTATTTTGAAATTATATTAGTACGTTTATGAATGATCCGAGGAGAGCTGTTTTGAATACAAAGGTTTGTGAGCGTTGGGAGGGAAGAGAAAGCGAGGGCATGATGAAGTGAGAAGAATCTTGAAGACGCCAGCGACCACCAGGAAATAACGCTATACTCTTCCTACTCTAACTCGGCCTCTACGTCTCTCCATCTTGAATGCTAAATTTTAAGAATAGACCTACATTAGAATATGATTCTAGTCAAGGAAGCGCTGTGGAAAGTATGTACAGAGATAGCATTGTCTTTTTCAGCAACAGGGGTACATGAAATAAGCAGCGAAAGGACAAAAAACACGGTCACATTAGAATAAAAACAGTATAGAACATTCATGATATAATGAAGGAGTCTGTTTTGGTGTGCGAAGGGTTACAAATTTTTAGAGGAGAATATGAGAAAGAATATGAGGAGGAGGTTAAGAAGAAACATAAAGAACGCGAAAGAAACGAAAAAAAAATCTTCGTTAGGTTCAGGGAGAGGTGTTGTGGCAATGAGAGAGAGCGAGAAGAATATAATTTAAGGAACAGGAAAAAAAAAAATGAAAAGAAAAAATTGGAAGGTTCAGGGAGAGGTATTTTCGGACGAGAAGACAGACAAACTAAGATTGACAATGACGCAGAGTGGAAGGGGGGGAGGGTATAATGAAGTCGGTGAGAGGAGGTGAAGGAGGGAGAGAAGTAAGTGGTGGTAAGGAGGAGATAAGTGGGTAATGGAAGAAAATTGATGGACTGGAGATAATGAGTTTTTGAAAATGGAGGAAGGTGAAGGTTGTGGGGGAGAGGGGAGGATGGTATACTGAACGTGGGAATAAAGGGCAGAGAGGGAGAGAGAGAGAGAGAGAGAGAGAGGTGGGAAGTGCTCGGAGAGGAAGTGTGACAGAATTTTCTTTGTATTAAGTTGGCATTTCTGATATCCAGAATTCATAACCTGGTGTATCAAATGCTTGCGCTGTAACTATGCTATTTTACTCCAGCTTGGCCCCAAACTGCCATCTTTCCTTCATGAATGCCTAGTTGCAACAGTAGACTAAGACGATTATATGATGCTAGTCACTGAGTGTCATGGAAAGGGTGCTGAACCATAGCATTATCATTTTGTTCCATCTAACTTCGTGAATTTAGCTGCAATTGGATGAAAATTTGGACCAAATAAAGACCGATTCACAAGACCCGTTTTGGTTCTAACAGGCAGTCCGGCGGCCAGACGCCGTCGAGATTTCTTACATGCATTCTAATGTATTTGTTCACATGACCTGTCAAGCTGATGGCGGCAGCCGTCTGTCAGCTGACCGACACGTCACGGATATCTTCTCGAGAAATCCTGGCCTGCTAGCTGGCGATTTGACTCCGGACTGACGGGTTGGTGATGGCTCAAGGCCGATTCACACTAACCGTTTTGGTTCTGACAGGCAGTCTGCCGGCTTGACACCGTCAGAATGTTGTGTATTCACATGACGCATTCCCGGTCCGTCCAGCATCGTCATTCAGTGTGTGCTCATTGCTGCATGAGGATCATGGCCGATCGGTCTCTAAGGAATTTGGAGGCAATTTTTCTGCTATTAGAAGAAGAGGAGGAAGAAAAAGTTCGTGGAAGGAGGAAAAGGTTATGAGTAACCAGTTACCGAAAAAGAGAAAGTTCGAGGGAGAATTCTGGACCCTTTATAAAGAACTAGCAGTTGATGATGTAAAATTTTCCAGTAGTCCTTCTGGAGCAGTGCCTTGGGAGTGGTATATATCATGTATTAAGGCTAGAAAAACAGTGAATTTTACCTGCAAAGATTATGAATTATAATTTCATGTATAATAAACTATTGACACACTCACCTGGTTTGTTTACTTCCTCGCCAATCACTTTCTATATCTTATCTTTATGCAGTTTATCACTACTTCTTGTCAGTCATATCAAATAACTCTTCATAAGAACGCACAAGTTCGATCAGCCTTTCGTCCATGATGCCAAACAATGAACTGTATGTGTTATCTAAATGGACAAGCTTAACAGTGAGTCATGGAATGGACGGGTACGCTACATATCCTCGTTCACATGAGCCATCACCAACCCCTCAGTCCGGCGTCAAGTTGCCAGCTAGCCAACCAGGATTTCTCGAGAAGATATCCGTGACGTGTTGGTCGGCTGATGGACGGCTGCTGCCGTCAGCCTGACTGGTCATGTGAACAGTTACATTAGAATGCATGTAAGAATTCTCGACGGCGTCTAGCCACCGGACTGCCTGTCGGAACCAAAACGGGTCGTGTGAATCGGCCCTCATGTGAACGAGGACAGTAGCTTACCCGTCCATTCCACGACTCGCTGTTACCGCCTTGTTCATGTAGGTATCACTTGCAGTTCATTGTTTGGCATCATGGACGAAATGCTGATTGAACTCCTGCATTCTTATGAAGAGTTATTTGATATGACTAACAAGAAGCACAGTGATAATCTGCATAAAGATAAGATATTGAAAGCAACTGGAGAGGAAGTAAACAAATTAGGTGAGTGTGTCAATAGTTTATTATACATGAAATTATAACTCATAATCTTTGCAGGTAAAATTCACTGTTTTTCTTGCCTTAATACAGGACATGCTATATTATCACTCCCAAGGTACTGCTCCAGCAGGATTACTGAAAAATTTTACATCATTTGCCAGTTCTTTATACAGTATCCAGAATTTTCCCTCGAACCTTCTCTTTTTCAGTGACTGGTGTACCCATAACCTTTTCCTCCTTCCACGAATTTTTTCTTCCTCCTCTTCTTCTAATAGAAGAGCGATTGCTGCCAAGTTCCTTAGAGACCGACCTGCCATGATCCTCACGCAACAATGAGCACACACTGAATGACGTTGCTGGATGGGCCGGGAACGCGTCATGTGAATACACAACATTCTGATGGCGTCAAGCCAGCAGATTGCCTGTCGGAACCAAAATGGGTCGTGTGAATCGGGCCGTATGGTGAAATGATTATAGTTTCAGTAATGATACCTCTCATTCGCCCATCGACAGGGCCTTAAAATGTACTATTTCTGACTCATGTATCAGTCCACTGCTGTATGATAAATAGCAAGACAATGAATGATAACTTTTGAAACTTAGTGATATCTTCGTAATCCAACAAACTTTTCAAACTACTGTGCAAATTTCATAATTCTTCGACCACAAACTGCAGCTTCATTCTTGAACGTAACTGTACATGTAAAGAGAGAGAGAAAAAAAGATACTAGATTATATTCCGGTGTCACAAATGCGGTGTGTAGACAGTACCCAGGCAGGTGGTATGAGGCGCGGGGCATTATTCTATCTGATGCCCTGTATGCCACATGTCTGAACAAAAATTTAATTGACATTTATTACAATAGCTGAGTCTTGCCACGGCAGGGTCACAAAGAGGACGTTTGGCATGATCCTTGTCTTGTACAGTGGATTCTTTTGTCATTCGCTGATCTTAGGTTTTGCAGCCACTCTGTTAGACTGTGTGATTGTTTCAGTGGGAGGGATCATGGTGCAAATTAATCCTGTAGCATATAAAGGATTAAACTGAGCTTCTTGCTTTTCGCTGCATATCTTCTTACATACCTACTTACCTTTTTGCCCTCGTACCTCCCTGCCTACCTCTCTACCTTCTTTACTGTCTGCTTCCCTGCCTTCCTCCCTGCATACCTAGCTACATACCTAACTACCTCCCATCCTACTTCCATACCTACCTCCTTGTACACCTCCCTACCTATCCACTCGACTCTCATTCTGCTTCCCTATGTACTTACTTGACAGCCTACCTACCTTCCTATATACCTCTCTGCCGACATCTCCACTTCCTTCTCTGCTTACCTATCTATCTCCCTGCACACCTCAGTACTTTCTTGCCAACCTGCCACCCTGTCCCCCAACTTGCCTTCATATCGGCCTTCATCAGCTAAAAGAAGTATAATAATTCCAAATAGATATGGAGTGATCAAGACTGGTGAAGGAAAATCATTTGCTAATACTTTCTCGCATGAATTCTGGGTAAGTTGAAAAAGAGACCCAGCCAAAAGGGAAAAGAACTGAATAGAAGACCCATCCTGCCTCAGTGGTCTTATAAAGATGGTGAAAGAGCTGGTAAGAGGGTTAAAGCGTTACGTCAGTTCGATAGAGACCCCCTGACTGCTGCTGAGAGGTGATTGACTGCAGCCACGTCACCACACCATTAGTACCTTGGCATAGTACCCTGACGTTCGTATAGGGTAGGAGCACAGTATTTTAATAGTGCATTTTCTCTCAGTATGGCCAGGTATTACTGTGTGTGTGTGTGTGTGTGTTCACTGAAAGCAGTGATGAGAAATGGGGAGGTGAGTATGGACGTTAAGAAGTCACTGCATGATAGTAGTATGATCCCTATCCTGACGTGTGGAAGCGAGGCATGGACCTTGTTAGAGGGGAACAAGTCAAGTGTGAGAGCAATGGAGACGAGTTACCTGAGAGGAGCATGTGGAGTGACATGGAGGGACAGGCTGACGAATGAAGAAGTGAAGGAACGTTGTGGGGTGGATGTGGATGTGGTTGAGATCATTAGGAGAAATACACTGAGGTGGTTTGGACATGTGGAGAGAATGGAGAATGAAAGACTGACTAAGAGGGTGTATGTGGGTGAAGTGGAGGTTGAGAGAGGAAGGGGAAGACCGAGGATGAGGTGGAGGGATGGAGTTGAGAGGTATATGAGGGAGAGAGAAGTGAGTTGGGGGGAGGGCAGTCAAATGGTGGGTGACAGAATGACTTGGAGGCGTTTTGTCTGTGGCCACACTTTTGCGGGATTAGGGCGTCGGGCTGTAGACAGATAGATAGAGTGTGTGTGTGTGTGTGTGTGTGTGTGTGTGTGTGTGTGTGTGTGTGTGTGTGTGTGTGTGTGTGTGTGTGTGTGTGTGTATTCATCTTTTTAAACCCTGTCTTCATGAAAGTGCCATAATTATTAGAATTAAGAGATCTTTGGTTTTTATATTGTTTCTGGTAATAGGGGGCAATGAAACAAAAGTTAGTTGGAACAGGTGCAGGTGAAGAATCGGACTCAGTATGAGGTTTTTGATTTACCGAGGTGAGTGGTACAGGTCTGCGGGACGTATTCTCGTCGGTTAAGGATGATCAGGAACACCTCTTCCTTAGTTATTTATTTTGCTTATTACACATACCGTCTTCTTCTGTGCCACTGGAATCATTCTAATAACACCACACATTATTTAACCCTCTCAGGCGCAGGTGGTTTGAGTCGTTAGACTGTTTAACAACCTGTATAGCACACCATGACACGAATCGGGTAAAAAAAACATACCAAAATATGACACACCGGCGGGAAACTTGTGTCCTCTTTTGTTTGACACGATGTGCATCATTGTGCATTGTACATGATGGTACTTAATGACTCGATTGTAGTCCGTACATGAAATGGTTAAATAACGTACAAACAGATGTTAACCAGTCGTTGCCCAAAACTTTATAAGGAAAAAGTGTTGGGGAGCTTCCTTAACCGCCGAAAGTGAGAGCCTGAGTCTCGTATGAATTCTTGCCTAATACAGAGAATGAGAGGAAAAGGAATGTGCTGAGTCTGACAGAAGCCTGAGCCAGCCATAACGCCTTCCTAACAGATATACGATACATTCCTGCAACTACATCAAACAACTGGCTATACATTAAGGCATATACATTACAACGCAAGCAATTCTCTTTGGAAAAAAAAAAAAAAAAAAAAAAAAGGGTCCAGTTCTATATTACCCTTTTAGAGGTGCAGCGAACTCGAGTTAGACTTCCATAATTCGAAACATTAAAGGGTACTGTAGATGAGTGGCCTGCGTCCTGATATTATTACTAGAATACCTAAAGTTTCCTCTTTAATTTTTGAATCACCATGTAGAGTCGTCTTTGATCTTTGAAAACTGTGCTTAGACACTTTTTTTATCTTTAAAAACTGTGTAGACTATTCTTTGAGCTTTGCAGCTGTGTGTAGACTCTCCTTTGATCTTTGAAACTGTGCATCAACTCCCCGTTGATCTTTGAAACTGTGTGTAGACTTTTCTTCGGTCTTTGAAACAATGCATGAACAATTACCATCCATTAGATTCTTACACAACAAGGAGCAGTAAAAAAAGGAATAACACACACACACACACACACACACACACACACACCGCTCGCTGGTGCAGTGGTAACGTTCTCGCTTGCCAACTGGTGGACGGGAGTTCGCGCCTCGCTCAGGTTGCGAAAAGTTTCACTGAAGAAGTGGGTGGTTACTATCCCCCTTGAGCAAGGGGACGGGTGTGTGAAGGTCACAGCCTTGCCCTTAGATCGGACTATATGAGCTCTCAGCTCCCTTCCGGGAGGGTAAAAGCTGACGATCACGACCATGAAGTGATCCTGACCGACCCGGTGAATTACACACACACACACACACACACACACACACACACACACACACTAGTAAACTCCACGATTCCTTGCTGGGGCTGTAAAAATTATCACTGTAAAACAAAATGCCTATTCGCTGAGTGTGCATGTAATTATAATAACTGTAAAACTGAATTAAAAACTATCTATCTATCTATCTATCTATTGCCAGACGCCTCAATCCCGTTTGGGGTGGCCACAAACAAATCGCCTCCAAGTCGCCCTGTCCCCCGCCATTTCACTCCCCTGCTCCCAACTCACACCCCCCTCTCTCATATACCTCTCCACCCCATCTCTCCATCTCATCCTCGGCCTCCCCCTCCCTCTTTCCCCCTCCACCTCACTCACATACACTCTCTTCGTCAGTCTTTCACCCTCCATCCTCTCCACATGGCCAAACCACCTCAGTGTGTTCCTCATAACGCTTCCTATCACACCAATGATATAAAATTAATTACTTGCAATATTTGTGGCTTAGAGGAAAGCAGACAAGGAAGAGTACACAGGATGGCCTAATGTGATGATGGCTTTCGTCTGGTTTCATCATAACTATCACATTTTTTTAAACAGAACATTGTGCATTTAGTGATTTGGCAACGAGTACTGTAAAGAAACTCCCCTTGATTTCATACCAATACCAGTGTCAGGCCACCACCCCACCCCCACTGCTGCTGCCTCACCTCACTCCCACTGCTACTACCCCACCCCACCCCCACTGCTACTACCCCACCCCATCCCCACTGCTACTACCCCACTCCATCCCCACTGGTACTACACCACCTTACCCCCACTGGTCCTCCCCACCTCAACCCACAGTCACTGTAACCAAAACTAGCCAAGTCTCCGGCGTCCTAGAATGCATTTGCCTTAATACAAATTAACAAAACACAGATGTCCCCCTCATAAGGCCATGCGACCCAGGAGACCCATCACACAGCGCTGGACCGGGACTTGCTGTAGATACTGAATAATACACTGTTCAATAACTTTTTCCTACATCGATCCAGTAAAGTAGGCTAATATTTGCATCACCAGAAAGCATTAGAGTCACTTTGCTATCATTTTGTCATTATCTTCGACTGGTTCTTCCAGATTTACGTTTCCGTTGTCACGATTCAGATTCTAATGAAGTAGTTTATATTATTTTCAAATAGTATGTCTAATCAGAGAACAGTTCAGTACGGTGATTCCCACATAAAATATAAACACGATTTCAATGCATGAAATACCTGAGTATATGAAAGCGCTGAATAAAATTACCAAAAATTGAAACAGGCAGTAGTAGATAGTGGAGACCATCATCCACTCACTGGATGTAGTGCTGCCTGCTTCTTCCTTCACCTTTATCTTTCTTTATCCTTGTCTGCCCTCTCTCTTCCTATTTCTACCACCTATTCTGTCATTTTTCATTACTCTTCTTTCCTTTTTAGGTTGCTTTACATTGAATGACAAGCCTAATGGTTTCCTGTAAGTCAGGAAACCATTTACGACGGTGGGTGGCAACCATATAATCAACCCATACTTGTTCTCTAGGTTCCAACAAAGGAGTTGGCGGAGGGTTAGTGCCCCTGTAAAACAATTAACTCAAAGACAAACGAACACCCCTTATGGGATCACGGTGTCTGGGTATAGATAAATAGATGAACAGATAGTTTATTTCTAGAAACTCGAATTAGGACAATCATAATGCAGTTATCAGTATATGAAAATAAATAAACAAAAAAAGAGAAATATAAGAAATTGAAATTGGGATAGGCAGAAACATATGGAAGAACTATATGCAAGAGAAATGATGTTGATAAAGAAAAATGTCATGGTAGGATGAGGGCAAGAGGGCAATACAGATGGCACTACACAGGACATCAATATATTCATAACAAGACAAATGACACATTTGATGGCCACATCCACCCATGCAATATTCCCAGGGGAAAGAAATAATTATTTACAGGGGAGGCAGAGAAGCAAATCTCAGGGTTCCACCCTCTATAAGCTCTGGTCCAGGTGAAGGCCTACTAATGTACACAATTATGAGTGCCTATTAAAGATGTATGGCATTGAATCCATTGTGGGCAGCCCCCCCAAGGGGATCGCCATCAGGGATCCAACCCTGCACAAAATGTGGCCGGAGTGATCGTCTACCAGTATGCAAAATTATGTGTTCCTCTGATGAAACCCATGACCGTGAATAAAGCCTTTGGCCAAAACCCACGGAGACCCTCATCCATGGGGAAATGGCATTTTGACCTTTCCGAAAACGTGTCTTCAGTCAGAATCTCATATTCCTAGGGGAAAAAACTACGTCATTCCCCTTCCATTGAGGGTGATTATTGGGGTTACTACCCTACTTTCCCCACAAATACAGGGCATTACTAATATAAACGAATGACAATGGGGTTAAGGACAGCGCCAGGCACGTTTCAAAGATTGATGAGTTATGTATTGTCTAGGATACTCTTTGACAGAGTTAGGAAAATAACAGGAATTAGTGTGAGAAGAATAGGGAGGCTTTAGGAAGGGGAGAGGTCGTGTAGCTCAGATATTCATTATTAGATCTTTAGTGGAAAAATTTCTTGAGAAGGGAAAGAAGTTGTATGCAGCCTTCATGGATTTGGAGAAAGCATGTGACAGGGTGGATAGACAAGGATTGTGGAAAGTATTAAGAATATATGGAGTAGAAGGGAAGTTGTTGAAAACCGTGAAGATTATGTATGACGGTGCTAAGGCTGCAGTGTATGTAGATAGTGAACTGAGTGAGTTTTTCTATTTGAAGGTTGGGTTGAAACAGGGATGTGTCATTTCTCCATGATTGTTCAATCTGTATATGGATGGGGTTATAAAAGAGATACAAGGTAGGGCAGTGGATGTTGGAGTGGCCCTAATGAGAGAGGGCAGTATTTGGAAACTCCCTGTACTGTTGTTTGCGGATGATACTGTGTTGTTAAATGAAGACGAAGAGGAGCTGCAAGACTTGGTGGATGAGTTTGGGAGCGTGTGTAAGAAACGGAATCTAAAGGTGGATGTAGGGAAGAGTAAAGTGATGGTCTTTGACAGAGGTGAAGTCATTGAATGTACAGTGAGGTTGGATGATGAGGAAATGGAAAATGTGAGTACAATTAAGTACTTGGATAGTGTGATGAGTAAGGATGGAAGTTTGGAGGGTGAAGTGCTTGAAAGGGTGCAACAAGGAAGAAAGGTTGCTGGTTCCTTGAAGGCAGTGATAAGAAACAGGGAAGTGAAAAAGTTATTACATGACAGTATCGTGATATCAACTCTAATGTATGGAAGCGAAGCTTGAATGTTGTTGGAGGGACACAAGTGAAGAGTGAGAGCGGTGCAAATGAGTTATTTGAGAGGAGCCTGTGGAGTCACATGGAGAGACAGACTGACAAATGAGGATGTGAAGGAGCGTTGTGGTGTGGATGTGGATGTGATAGGAAGACTTTGGAGAAACATTTTGAGGTGATTTAGCCATGTGGAGAGGATGGAGAGTAAGAGACTGACGAGGAGAGTGTATGTGATTGAGTTGGAGAGGGAGAGAGGGAGGGGAAGGCCAAGGATGAAACGGAGGGATGGAGTGGAGAGGTATATGAGAGAAGGGTTGTGTGAATTGGGAGCAGGGCAGGGAAATGGTGGGGGACAGGGTGACGTGGAGGCGATTTGTTTGTGGCCACCTCGTATAAGGGATTAAGGCGTCTGGCAATATATAGATAGATAGTATTGTTTGGAATGCTGGGAAACGGACTATTTGTCCACTTGGACGACATCATAATTGCAACACACACACAATAGATGAACATCTACAGAAATTAGACCAGCTCCTACACAAGCTAGCTGATGCTGGTTTGAAAACTGTCTAAAAGCACATTTTGCTTTAAGGAAATAAAATTCTTAGGCCACAGACTAGATGCAGAAGGGATCCACACGTCTGAGGACAAAATACAAGCAGTATGGGATTTCTCTGAACGCACAAATGTAGCTGAAGGAAGACAATTTTTGGGTCTGGTGGGCTATTACAAACCTTTCAATAGTCATTTCTCTCATATAGCACAACCTTGATACCTTCTACTGAAAAAAGATGCTGTATTCCAGTGGGGAGAGGAACAAAAACTAACATTTAATTAATTAAAAAAACTTACAGGTGCACCTTGCTTGGCCTATCCTAATTTCACTAAACCATTTATAATTTGCACAGATGCATCTCTTAAAGGATAAGGGGCCGTACTGATGCAAGAAGATAAGCGTGGAAAAAAGCAACCAATTGCATTCGCTAGCAGACAAATAAAAGGTACAGAGAAAAATTATTGCACTACAGACCTTGAAGCACTTGCAGTGGTCTTTGCATTACAAAAGTTTCAAGATTTGGTATATGGTTACGAAATTCACCTATTCACTGACCATAAACCGCTCGTGGGCATGTTCCAAGAAAAACTCCTCTCTGGGAGGAGAGGAAGATGGAAAAGTATGGTTGAAAACTATGATGTACATATTCACTACATCCAAGGCAAAATATATATACTGAGTCGCTGATGCACTATCTAGGAACCCGAAGACAATTCATATCGCGACATTAGGTCTCAAGGAAAACATCCCAAACCATGATGAAATCTCAAAAGCACAGAGAATTGATCCAACCTGGCCAAAAGGTATATACAAATTGCAAAGTGGGGAGGACATAGGCTACAATTACCCATGCTACATAATTATACCACTCAAACAATTTACAGTAGTCAATAATGCCTTATATAGGATCAACCCAGGACAACCAAACCATAGAAATAATAATAAACAATTAGTGGTACCTGGCGAAATGATACCTCAAGTATTAAGAATGATACACGATAGTCCACATGCAGGACATCCTGGCAAGAATAGGACAGTTAGACAAGCCCGGATGCTATACTACTAGCATCGTTGCGAAAAGATATATACAGCCATATAGAGAGATGCAAATCATGTATGAGACAGCCCTAGCATGTATTCAGTATGGACGGTGGGTGTTAGAGCCGAAGTGGTGACATGTAGAAGTGTATGAAATGTAGGAGGGCTACTGGGAACGGGCTGTGAAGCCTATGCCCAGAGTCAAACACATAAAAAAAAAAATACTTATCAAACTGAATGTATACTTGGGCGGGACTGCTTTTCCTCACTCTACATCTTGTTGTGGATGAGCAAGGCACGGATTGTCTCGAGGAGGAGGAGAAGGAGGAGATTCAAACGAAAAGTGTTGTTGCAGAGACCGATTTTAGAGTCAGCTGTGGTATTTTGGAGGAGAAAGAGGAGGAGGAGGAGGAGGAGGAGGTTTTAACGAAAAATACGTCGCAAAGACCTGGTTTAAAGCTAACTGTGGTATTGTTAGAGAAATTTTTTAAGGCAAGACTGTGATATTGTTTGCGATTGGCGAGAGTTTTTAGGCTGTATATATTCTCCTGCTGTGGATGTGGCAGCATAGTTTGTGTTTGCTGGTTAGATCACTTCCTCAGCGCCTACCCCATCGGATTTAGTCGGTGAAGTGTAATGTTATTATATATCTCGAGATCTTTTATTGATTCAGAGATACGGTAACAAACACATTTATGACCTCATTACTGAAGGAGTTGATAAGAGAAGAATATCCTCAATTGTGAGACATGAAAAGAAAGATTAGTGACGTAGGAGGAAAGGGAAAATAAAGATCAGCCTACCAAGAAAAAGATATGAGGCGACTGAGACTAAAGAGTGTCAGGGAGTGGATGGTAGAGGAAGCTGGGGAGGAGGGGGGAAGGAGGGGTGGAGGGGCTGGTGGAGGAGGAAGAGAATGTTTGAAGAGGAGGGGTGGAGGAGTGGAGAGACTGGTGAAGGAGTGGAGGGGCTGGTGGAGGAGGAAGGGTGGAGGGAATGTTGGAAGAGGAAGGATAAAGTATTGAAGGGACAGGTGAAGGTGGGATGGAGGGATTGGTGGGGGAGAAAGGATGGAGAAAATGTGGAAGAGGAGGGATGGAGGAGGAATGGAGAATCTGGTAGAGGAGGGGTAGAGAATCCAGTGGAGGAGGAGGGGTGAAGGGAATGGTGGAAAAGAAGGACTGAAGGAGTGGAGGAATTGGTGAAGGAAGGATGGAGGAAATAGTGAGGAGAGAAGGGTGAAGAAAATGGTGGAGGAGGAGGGGTGGTGAAGGAAGGATGGAAAAGCTGGAGGAGGAGGAGGGCGAGGGGTGAAGAGAATGATGGACGAGGAAGTGTGGGGGGATTCTTGGAGGAGGAATTGAAGGGGCTGGTGGAGAAGGATTGGAGAAGCTGGTGGAGGATGGATGGAGAAGCTGGTGGAGAAGGGGTGGAGAGGGTGGTGGAGGAGGAATGATGGAGTGGCTGTCTGGAAATATACGCTTCCAAGCTAGATTTCTTTCAGGACTAGAGATAGATGGTTTCTGGTGCCACTGTTACTCTTCTCTCTCTCTCTCTCTCTCTCTCTCTCTCTCTCTCTCTCTCTCTCTCATCTTTTCAATATAGAGGTACATATCATTTAATGTCAAGACTGCATCACATAGAAAGGTTGATGAGTATTGTGTGATCTGTGTACATGTATCGGGCTAATGATTTCTGGTTAACACGCTTTTTCTCTTTTTCTTTCCTCCCCTCTCTGTCTTTGTCGTTCTTGGGTATCGGCGACATCCTCTGTGCAGGAACTGATGATGACGGATATGATTACATAAACTGGAAAAGCCAGGATGCGTCACAGCAGCAAGTGTGGTGGATATTGTGCAGTGCGGCAGGGTGAGGCGGGGTGGGGGTGTGATGGCAGGGGTGGCCAGGGTGACAACGGTGGCAGGGACAGTAGATGCTGGTTTTAGACACGGTGGTATTGTTGTTGTTGTTGCCCCAGGTTCACCTCAGTGCGAACGCAGCGGACTGCAGAATGAAGCTGCCCTATTCCTACAATCCATCCTCCTCCTTTAGTGAGGTAAAGAGGGAGCTGGGGAACGTTTATATAACCAGGTAGTGGAGTTGCTCAATTATGTCAATGCCACCACGTGAAGGCTTTCCTTACCAGCACCGGAAGATGGTAATGGTAGTAGTAAGTGGTGGCAATTAAGGGGAGATGGTGGAAATTGATGGTAAGGATGGTGGCAGGTGCGGCAGGTGGTGGTAATGCGGTGGCAAGGGTAGAAGTACTAGGTGTTGGTACAGGGATGGTGGTGGAGAGGGATGACTTCACCATGTGGCATCGATATAGCCGGGTGGTAGAGCTGCCTGGTTATACAAACGTTCCTCAATCCCTGTCCACTGAAAGGGGGATAGGGGATGGTGGAGTGCAGGAGAGGGACATTTCAAACCTTCAATCCTCTGAGTTCACATTCAAATGGACCTTGGACTACAACAACGACAAGAACAACAAAAGTAACATTAACAACAACAACTACTACTACTACTACTACTACTTTTTTTTTTTTGAAAATCACCTCCATCCATTGGTGAATTATACTGTGAAGATCAAAACCAACCTTGCTAATACAGTTCACCATTTGAAGTTGTAATGTGAAGGTTAACACTAACCCTCATATTACAATCCGTTGGCCCCAAGCACGCCAACGGCTGTGGTTACCAACCATCTACAGTACTATTACTATTATTATTTTATTATTATTTTTTTTATTGATATTACAGTGTAAATAAAGACATTAAACTATTGGAGTCGCTGGTCTATGTGACTCTCGACCACTGTAGCTTCGTAATCCATACCCGCCAGAGAGACAGGCCTGAGGGCTGATGATCTTGTGCCTCTGAGACATAGCAGAGCAGACCTCACGAGGGAGAATGAGAGTCAACATCTCATCCAGGCCATAACAGAACTCTGCGGTTGACGTTTCTTCTCAGAAAGAACCTCTGCCAGTCTCAAATAGAATCTCACTGCCTCTGGACCCATCCCACCTGATGTCGTGAACACAAGGGGAGTGAATCGACCGTGGTCCACATGTTGGATCCTTTCTTGCCACTCTACTACTACTACTTCCACTACTACTACTACTACTACCATTACTACTACTGCTGCTACTGCTGCTGCTGCTGCTACTAATGGGGATAGAAGGAGGAACTGTTTGGCATATACAATGGCAGGTGTTAAAATTGGTGTACTGTCATCAATCAGAAAACTACTTCCTCTCCATATCGCATGTGGAACTGTTATAGATGGATTATGAAATGTGATGCTAACAATTAAAGAAAAAAGAAATTTATATATAGATGTAGCATTGTCCTATCCCCCCAGGGGATAGGGGGGTTTCAAGAATACTCATCCAGTATCCCAGCTTCTCGTATGAGGCGACTAAAAGGGTTGGTGGTGGGCTAGTGCCCCACCCCGTAAAAAGAACTAACTAAACAAGCAAACAAAGCGCCTCGGACCAGGACGAACCATACGTTGACGACCAAGGAAGGGACAAAGGACATTCTAAGGATGGGAATGTGGAATGTGAGAGGAGTGAATGATGAAGTGAAAGGGAAAGAGGTTGTTCAGGTGCTTGAGGATGTAACAGAGGATGCATGTAGACTGACTGAAACTAAATGTCAAGGTGAAAGGGTGAGAGAATGGCAATATGGTTTAGGAATATGTACGGGAGTTAATGAGAATGAGAGGGCAAGACAGGGAGTATGTCTGATGATAAGCAAGAAGTGGAAGGAGAATATAAGAGAGTATGGAACAGTGGGTGCAAGGATTGCATGGGTGAGGATGAAAGTAGGTATGTATAGGGCGATTGTATGTGCGTATGCGCCGACAGTGGAACGAGTGGCAAGAGTGAAAGATGAGTTTTGGGCGAGTGTAGAAGCATGTATGGACAAGTCTGAGAGGAGAGAGAGAGTGTTTTTGATTGGAGACATGAATGGAAAAGTTGGGAATGCATGAGTGGATGGAGTGGTTGGTCAGTGGGGTATGCCAACTGAAGTAGATGGGAATGGTAGCGCTTTGGCGGACATCTGTCCTAGTAACGGGTTGGCAATAGTCAACACCTTCTTCCAGCATAAGATGATCCATGGGTATACATGGAGAGTTATGAGGAGGATGGACGGTGAACTTGTTGAACGAAAGGCAATGGTAGATTACGTGTGTGGATGAGCGAATGAGAAGACAAGTGTTGGATCCAAGAGTGTGGAAAAGGTGAGGGAATGGAATCTCAAACCATCATTTAGTGATGGCCAAGGTAAGGCTGCAAAGAAAATGGGTGAAGAGATGAAAGGGAAGACGAGAGGAAACAGTTCGTGTGAAGAGAGTGGAAAAGTTGCAAGAGAGTGAGAAAATGGCAGAGTATAAGAGCATAGTGGAAGAAAGATTGGGCAGGTATGAGTTAGAGCAGATGGAAGAGGTGGAAGAAGCACGCAAGATATTCACGGAAGAGATAGGCACAGCGTGCAAGGTGGTTTGTGGAGTGAGGAGGAGATGCAGGGGTGTGCAAAGGACAGCATGGTGGAATGATGAGGTGAAACATGCTGTCGAACAAAAGAAGAAGGCATATAGAGACTGGCTAGCGAGTATAAGTAGGGGAGAAGACGAGAGAGAGAGAGAAGAGAGGTATATGTGAGCAGGAGAAGGGAGGTGAAGAGATTGGTGAAACAGAGTAAGAAGAGAGAGGATGAAGAGTTAGGGAGGAATTTGAGTGGGAAATGGAGGGAGAGTATGACACTGCTTTGGAAAGAGGTAAAGAAAGTAAGACAGTGTGAAAGGGGAATTAGTAGGGGAATGAAAGATGGGAATAATAGATTGCTGGTGGACAGGGAGAAAATGAGAAGATGGAAGGAGTACTTTGAGGATTTGTTGAATATAGAAAGTGAGAGCAGTGGGAGTATAAGTGGCTGGAGAATGGCTGGAAGAAGAAGAGATGAAAGGAGGGAGCAGGAGATCGGTAGGGCGGAATTAGTGGATGCAATGAGGAAGATCAAGATGGGAAAGTTCCCAGGAATTGATGAAGTGTGTGATGAAATGCTGAAGTATGGGGGTGAGATTGTTGTAGAGTGGAGATAGAAGTTGTGTGGATTGGTTTGGAAAGAGGGAAGGGTTCCAGAGGACTGTAAATCAGGTACAATTTTTCCTTTATACAAAGGAAAATGGGAGAGAGAAGTATGTGGTAACCATAAGGGTATTTGCCTTCTTAATGTGATTGGGTTAGGCATATAACAGAAGAGTTAAATGGAGAAGAACATGGGGGATTTAGGTAGAGAAAAGGGTGTGTAGATTACATATATGCTCTAAAATGTACAGTGGAGAAGTGCAGTATCTAGGGAAGGGAAAAAAAAATGTATGCTGCCTTCATGGACTTGGAGAAAACATATGACAGGGTAGATAAGTAAGGTATGTGGAAGGTATTAAGAATATATGGACTGGATGGGAAATTGTTCAGTGCTGTGAAGAGTATGTACTAGGGAGCTAGGGCTACGGTGAGAGTGGATGGTGAGCTGAGCGAGCTCTTTGATCAAAATGTGGGACTGAAACAGGGATGTGTGATGTCTCAATGGCGGATTAATATATACATGGATAGGGTTGTGAAGGAGGTGGAAGGAAGTGCAGTGGATGTGGGGGTGGCTCTAATGAATGAGAGTGAGGTGTGGAAGATTCCGGTGTTGCTGTTTGTTGATGATACAGTATTGTTGAGTAAAGATGAATGGGAGTTGCAAGGTTTGGTGAATGAGGGACAGTGTGTAAGAAGAGGAATTTGAAAGTTAATATAAACAAGAGTAAAGTTATGGTGTTTGAGAGGAATGAAGTCACAGAATGCACAGTGAGGTTGGATGATGAGGATATGGAGAGTGTGAGTGCATTCAAGTACTTGGGTAGTGTTATGAGTAAGGTTAGAAGTTTATGGGATGAAGTGCTTGAAAGACTACAGCAGGGAAGGAAGGATGTTGGTTCACTGAAAGTGGTGATGAGAAATAGGGAGGTGAATATAGAAGTTAAAAAGTCACTGCATGATAGAATTGTGATCCCTACCCTGAATTTTGGAAGCGAGACTTGGACCTTGTTAGAGAGGAACAAGTCAAGAGCGAGAGCAGTGGAAATGAGTTACTTGAGAGGAGCATGTGGAGTGACATGGAGGGACAGGCTGACAAATGAATAAGTGAAAGAAAGTTGCGGGGTGGATGTGGATGTGATTGAGAAAATTAGGAGAAATACACTGAGGCGGTTTGGACATGTGGAGAGAATGAAGAATGAAAGACTGACTAAGAGGGTGTATGTGGGTGAAGTGGAGGGAGAGAAAGGGAGGGGGAGACCGAGGATGAGGTGGAGGGATGGAGTTGAGAGGTATATGAGGGAGGGGGGGAGTGAGTTGGAGGGAGGGCAGTCAAATGGTGGGTGACAGAGCGACTTGGAGGCGTTTTGTCTGCGGCCACCCTTTGCGGGATTAGGGTGTCGGTCTATAGATAGATAGATAGAAAGTATTATCTTCCATTAAATAAGTAAATTGGCTAAGAGTGGACTCACATCTGTCAGGTACGACCAACGAGACCACAATAAACATGATATGGTGGTAAAAGCTAAGCATAAACTGATACTTCCTGTTTCACAGGAAAAATCATATTTGAAAAAAAAAAAACTTAATGGCAAATGCACATCTTATCCTCATAATGATAGATCCCACTAATGTTTTAACTGACCAACTCCTTGACTCTTGTTCAACATAATCCTCACAGAAACATAATTATAAACAACCACACACAGTAACGCTTGGCCTAGACTCCATCCCACGGTCGATGAATGCAGTGCGGCTACTGTATCAGTTTTAATGTTTATTTCGCCAAAATGTAGTGTTTCGCAGCATCACTGAGATTATATAATTAAATCATTACCATGGATTGCTATATCAGGTGGTGGAAAAAAAAAAAATATGCAGCCCCCCAATACAGCGCACAACTCCATGAAACGTAAAGGCACACAGCAAACACAATAAATACTAGCCTTTAAAAGATGGAGGTAACAATAGTACAGTTAGTCCTAAAACTGTTATCTGGTGCGGAATGCTCCTGAATGCTTGGCAGTGCTTTCTTTATATTTACCTCATCTATTCTCCTCCTCCTCCTCCTCCTCCTCCTAGAAAATGGGTGTGCTTTGTCTCCTCGCACACGGGGTGGGGTGGGAAAAAAATAATGTCATTCTACTGATGCCGCAAGGCATGCACAGGATTTTAAGGCAAATATATCACTTCGTTTTTCAACTGCTTCCCATAAACAAAGACAGAGTCCTGGTTGCTGGCCATTGGTAACCCCTTAACCGCGGGGTGTCACTTGCATGATGCTCGGGAGCAAGGGATTATACCGTGGGGCGTCACTTTTGTGATTCTGTGTTATTTTGAATTCGACAGGGCTTTCAAGTGGTGGCTTGTATCATCTATCAGTACTATCAGTGTCCAGCTATACTCATTTCTGTTAATGTCATATGTACTCCCATCCACTGTTGACAATTTAGCCATTTTTCCCTGTCCTTGACTCCCCTCCTTACCTCCCCTCCATTACCCTCTCCTCCTGCCTGCCCAGCTATGCTGTGCTACATAAATCCTGGACGGATTTTTCCACTCATTTTATCCATTGAAATGTGCCCTATGCCCTATTCTTACACAAAATAATATATAAAACATAGAGAAAAGGTAACTGATACTGCCATACATCTGGAATGGGCTAATTAACACCTGGCAACACCCCACATGCACTCGTTCACTAATTTTCCCTGTTTATTTCCCCTTGAAATATGTCGTATGACCTATTCTCATAATAAAGATATAATTAAGAAAAGAAGGGAGAAACCTAAGTGATATTTACATTCACATGGAACTAATTAATTTATTATGTAATATCTAGATTTCCTCCCAATCATTTCATTGCATATAAATTAGCAGCTGTCACCACGCTGACATTGTCAACCCTTCCCTGCCCATAATACGCCACATCATTCAGTTTACTGTCGTCTTACAAGGTGAAACCACGTTGGATTCGCGCCTGTCCAATTCAGCTGCTTCTGAGCCCCCTGCAACGGGCCCTGTGAACTCTACCCCTACTAAACCTCATGTGGGAAAGGGTAAAGGGCTAAGTGACTGCTGTGGAACGTGAACTGGCTAATTTATCAATGATAACGATGGAAATTGATGACGGTCTTTCTGGTGACTCTAAAACAGCGCAAGTGGAAATGTAAATAATGTGTAAATAATGTGTAAATAGCAAGTGAAAGCAATGAATGTAAATTTAATTGAACAGTGGAAAATAGTTTTATAAGTTACTGCAAGTGACAGTGCATAACACTGTGTAAATAAAATAGAAATGTAAATAATGTAAATGAAATAAAGAATGTAAATAGAAATGTAAATAATTGGTAATATAAGAATATGAGTATAAATACTTGAAGTAATGAAAGTGAAAGTGAAAGCTTTGCTCTCTACACTAGTTTACTGAACAAAAAAGTGAATGCCTGGAGTGAAAATAAACTATTAGTACTGAAAGAAACTTATGGATAAGTATTGTATATATAAATAAGTGTAATAAAGTACTAGGAATATAAAGTGTGAATGTGTTTATAAATAATAAATGACAGCTCTGCCTCAGACTGGGTGGAAAGCACGTATGCGCTCGTAATTTACATTGCTTACACAGTTTTTTTGGGGGAAATATGGATTCCAAACGACTTGAAATTCATAGAATAGTGTTTGTAGTTATAATATCAGGCAGTGGTAACCATATTATGGGGTATCAGGAAGTGTAAAGTAGAGACTTCGTTACTCAACTTCAAAAGTTTCTACAAGTCCTACGGTAGTAGACGGAGGCTCAACAAACATCCCAGGAGAAAGCTGAAAGTATGTGCCATATGCTTATTTAATTATAATATTCTAGGACTAATATCTAATTTTTGGCAAATATTTTTACAAAGTCAGTAGGAGCGTGATTATCTGTAGTACAATGTCTAAAAAATTTTAAGTATGTCTCTTAGGGCCAAAAAATTTCCGGGTATGACGGGATACCGCCCATATGTTATTTTTTGCATAAGAATATGTGTTCTTAGTGCGTGATTTCACAGTGCACGAGGACCAGGACCGCCCAATATATATATATATATATATATATATATATATATATATATATATATATATATATATATATATATATATATATATATAGTCCCTACACTTTACATATATATATATATATATATATATATATATATGTAAAGTGGAGGGACGGTAAGAAAATGTTCTGGAAAGAGGTGAAAAGAGTAAGACAGGGTGGAAGTGAAGTTAGCAGGGAAGTGAAAGATAAAAATGGTATATTAATAGTGGAGAAGGGAGAAAAGGTGAGCAGATGGAGAGAACACTTTAAGGAATTGTTGAACATAGAGGATGGAAGTAATGCGAGTGTAGGTGGCTGGGGAATGGCTAGGAGAAGGAGGGAGGTGAAAAGATAGGAAGAAATCAGTAGGATAGAAGTTGTGGAAGCAATGAAGAAAGTTAAATTGGGGAAAACCCCAGGAATTGATGAAGTGTGTGGTGAAATGCTGAAGTATTGGGGAGAGATAGTAGTAGAATGGATGTGGAAAATGTGCAGTTTGGCCTGGGAGGAAGGTAGAGTCCCGGAGGATTGGAAGTCGGGTATAATTATTCCCTTGCACAAAGGAAAAAGGGAAAAAGAAGTGTGTGGTAATCATAGGGGCATCTGTCTTCTTAGTATAATAGGAAAAGTGTATGGTAGGATACTTACTGACAGAGTTCGAGAAAGAACAGAGGAATTAGTTGGAGAAGAACAGGGAGGCTTTAGGAAGAGAAGAGGTTGTGTAGATCAGATATTCATTCTTAGATCTTTAGTGGAAAAGTTTCTAGAGAAGGGAAAGAAGTTGTATGCGGCTTTCATGGATTTGGAGAAAACATATGACAGGGTGGATAGACAAGGATTGTGGAAAGTATTAAGAATATATGGAGTAGATGGGAAGTTGTTGAATGCTGTGAAGAGTATGTATGATGGTGCTAAGACTGCAGTGCGTGTGGATGGTGAACTGAGTGAATTTTTCTCTTTGAAGGTTGGGTTGAAACAGGGATTTGTCATGTCTCCATGGTTGTTCAATCTGTACATGGATGGGGTAATAAAGGAGGTACAAGGTAGGGTAGTGGATGTTGGAGTGGCCCTGGTGAGAGAGGGTAGTGTTTGGAAACTCCCTGTACTGTTGTTTGCAGATGATACTGTGTTGTTGAGTGAAGACGAAGGAGAGCTGGAAGGTTTGGTGGATGAATTTGGGAGAGTGTGTAAGAAACGGAATCTAAAGGTGAATGTAGGGAAGAGTAAAGTGATGGTCTTTGAGACAGGTAAAGTCAGTGAATGTACAGCGAGGTTGGATGGTGAGGAATTGGAAGATGTGAGTACGTTTAAGTACTTGGGTAGTGTGATGAGTAAGGATGGAGGTTTGGAGGGTGAAGTGCTTGAAAGGGTACAGCAGGGAAGAAAGGTTGCTGGTTCTTTGAAAGTAGTGATAAGAAACAAGGAAGTGAGCATGGAAGGGAAAAAGTTACTACATGACAGTATTATGATACCAACTCTAACGTATGGAAGTGAAGCTTGGACGTTGCTGGAAGGACACAAGTCAAGAGTGAGAGCAGTGGAATGAGTTATTTAAGAGGAGCCTGTGGAGTCACATGGAGAGACAGGCTAACAAATGAGGATATGAAGGAGCGTTGTGGTGTGGATGTGGATGTGATAGGAAGCGTTAGGAGGATTACACTGAGGTGGTTTGGCCATGTGGAGAGGATGGAGGGTGAAAGACTGACTAAGAGAGTGTATGTGAGTGACATGGAGGGGGGAAGAGGGAGGGGGAGGCCGAGGATGAGATGGAGGGATGAGGTAGAGAGGTATATGAGAGAGTGGGGTGTGAGTTGGGCGCGGGGCAGTGAAATGGCGGGTGAAAGAGCGACGTGGAGGCGACTTGTTTGTGGCAACCCCGAACGGGATTGAGGCGTCTGGCAATAGATAGAATATATATATATATATATATATATATACAGGTGAGGGCGCTCACCATCCACTCACTCCATGCAGTACTGCTCTCGGGTGTCTGCCCTTTCCTCTCCTGCTTCCTTCTTTCCTTCCTTCCTCTGCTGTCTTTCTTTACTTCATGCTTTCCTCGTCCTTCTGCCTGCAGATGGCTTTGCACTCTCTCTTCTTTCTTTCCTTCATTCTTTCCTCCTCCTTCAGCATATGGGTGATTCTGCACTGAGCGACAGGCCAAATGGTTTCCTGTACACCAGGAAATCATTTACTACGCTGGGTACTACGCTGGGTGGTAACCAAAGAACTAAATTCATTGGATTCACTTCCCGACTTTCCTGAAAGAGACCAGACTGCTCAGAGAGTTGTGATTTATTTTATGAACTTGGTTGTGGTTTCCTTATTTATTATATATGTCTATTTTTTTTCTTTTTTTGTATATAGGGATATGGTTTTTGGTACATATGTATATATATATATGTCAATACACTTTTTTATATTTGTGAACCGCAGGAGGAGGTTACGTTTATATAAACGTGTATTTTTTTTCTTTTGTTCAGGACCAGTAAATTTGTAATTGTTCTTTTTATGATTTTTTTACATAAATTTGATAATTATATGATTATTTTGTAGTAGTATAGTAATGAGTCTACATGTGATGTATAGATGCAAGTATTTGTCCTGGTACTATCTATGTATACTGAAGTATTCTGTATTACTTATTGTGTTTCATTATCATGAATAATAACATAATATTGGTATGAAATAGATGCAAATATTTCATATCATTATTCTGGCGTTCATGATTATCGATTCTTGCTGGCCTAATGCCCCTTCAGGGTGATTGCCATTATTAAAAAAAAAAAAAGAAAAAAAAAAGTTCCAGATGAGCCTGGTCTTGCAGTAGCAACAACAACAGCAGCAGCAACAAACAGTAACAGTACGCGGGGCAACAGGAGAGTTTATGGGAAGAGGCAGGGTATGTAGGTGGAGGTGCCTGATATGTCAAGGAGGAAGTGGTGCAGTCATCATAAAGTATCATTGCCCATGGGTTTAATGAAAATGATCTTGAACAACGTTGCGTCATTGCTTTCATTCTATCTTGGAATATTGAGGTTGAGGTAAATTGTTTACATAAAATGACATAATAGAAAATATTTTATCGAAACTGAAGCAGATCTGACAGAGCAGTTATTCGGAGTTCTTGCTTCTGCATTTCAGATTGTTTAGGATGGAGTAATGGATTTTTTTCTTTGTTAACCAAGTTGGGTTACAGGGGATCACTTTACATTCAAATAGCCTTGCCCTAAATAAACTTTCTTCCTAAAACCCGCCTTTTTCATTGTTTTAAGCATAACAATTTTTATCTTTTGTGAATACGGTATGTAACATTTAATGTTTACAAACATGGGAAATGGAGCAACACTAACACCGTCACATCTACTGTACAGCACACCTCGAACGGCCTGGCATTTTATAAGTTATTATTGTTGTTATAAAATGAACCTTTGTAAAAGATCTGGCAAACATTCAGGACAGGGTTCAAATTGACACGTCCAAAAGGTTCACCAAAAAGATCGGGAAAAATGGTAGACATATGGTACAGGACATAACATCTGGGCATTACCGTAGGCAGGAGCATCGCGTCTCTTATGCTGATTCTCCAGCCTCATACAAAGGGGCAGGGAGATGGAATTTAAAGGTGAGGCGGCTGTAGGAGGCTTTTCCTTCTCACCTTCATTGATTTCACATTCCCGCTCCACCCACAGTTGATTATATCTCTCACTTTTCCTCTCCCTCCCCCCTTTTTTATCACCTTAGTCTCTTTCCTTTCCTTATTATTCCACCTTATTATACCCTATCTCTCATCATTCTTTTTCAGTTACTTTTAGCAGCATATGCAGGGAACATGTTGCGCGATGTAGTGCTTAGTGTACCCGAAACTTTTGGTGCACGTGGCATTCATATATAGATTGTAAACAAAGGAGGGAAGATGAAGATGGTTTAATTTGCCGTGCATAAGACGTTCTTCATTACCCGTTATGCAAGCCAGTGCTTAACTAATGGCCTTTTCATCACAAAATGTTTGCAAATACCATTATCTTTGTTCCCATTCCGTTATTGTGCCTACAATGACCAATTTTTACCAAGAAGTAAAAAAAAAAAAAAAAACGATTTGCGCATATTTTTGTCTGTCGCAATTTTCGACAATTTCGTGTCATCGCGTTTCACGCAATGGCTACTTTTTTCTTTTTTTTGGGGGGAGGGAGCACTCCCTGGACTTACTCCTACCCATTGCAAAAAGAATTAGGTCGATATCTATTACCGTTCTTGTGAAAGAATGGAACAAACTCACAGACATACACATACACAGCTTGACTTTATTATTTAGATGACGACTGGATTTACTCGTAAGTGTTCTTCCTACCCATGATCATTTATCTACTACGGGCATACCGCTAGTAGTGACGATGTTGTATGCGTCCCACCATGTGTAATCTTCCATAAAAACACAACTGGGCAATTTCCAAGGTTTCAGTGTTAAGGAATGCCACCAATGCGTGCGCATCGTCTGAAACATTTTAGTTTAAGACTTCGCATTGCACAACAATTGATTATAGTGGAGAAAAATGTTAATAATAAATGTCAAAGGATGACTCCTCCAGGCTGTCATAGTTTTGTTGTCTGCAGAAAGGTTTCACCGATACGCACATACATTTTCGCGTGAGATGAGCTCGTTTCTTCTGGTTTTCTTGACAGTAGGTGTAAGTTCACAGCTGCGGGGCTGTGGCCTTGCCATTGCTCTTCATTTTTTGATACAGTGTACAACTGCGATATTTTTAATGTGGTCGGGATTAAGATTTATTACGAATTCAGCTGTATTATAGATATGGGTCTTTTGTCGTTAAAAATGCATAGGAGAGAGCAAAAAACTAAACTAAAGATTAGAAAGCAGTCATTTCATGCTCTGTTGTAAATATATGTTTGGAAAGTATGTCATCCAACGTTCTGTCGTATAACTGCGGTGCATTCTTGACATGGTAAGCAGTGATATTTGGACTGCGTCAAATGACACAAACAAACAAGGTATTTTATTTAGTGTCATTTAATTTTTATGTGCAGTAATGAAGATAATGGATTTTTTAAAAATAGTCGTGTTGTATAATGACTGAAAATGCCTTTCAGGATAAGTCATGTTGTGTTCATAAGTTCTGAGACCCAACGGGGGCTGATAGCTTTTTGGGACATGTAATGGCATCAGGGGTGCACGCTCAGTCACCTACCCTTAATTGTTCTGATACTTTAGCCTAGCCTCGGGCCCCTTCACTTGCAAATGAATATTGTGAGACTAACAGTTAGAGTTTTACTCATATTTAGTGCATGGCTGATTTCATGTGGCTCTTTACACTGTTCAAAATTTAAATGATGTAAATCCATTGGTTACAGATTATGAATGCCGAATCCTGGGGCATGTGGACGTGATATTCAGTCATCAGTGAGGTAAGTTCTCTTTCCAAGTCATATAATATTTCATACCAAGTGTCGCACGGTGATTGTTATGTTATTATTATATACTGTATAGATTATTTAAATTTATGCTCTCTCTCTCTCTCTCTCTCTCTCTCTCTCTGTATATATATATATATATATATATATATATATATATATATATATATATATATATATATATACTTTGGAATAGTTTTAATTCACTGCAACTAATGCTGATTGCCAAAACTTGCTAACATTTCTGGCTAGTGTAGTATATTTTATTGTATATTATGAATGATGTTCAATACCCAAGATTAAATATGTCACTGACATGATGGGAAGAATGTCGTTTACGCGTATTGTTCATTTTTTCTTGGTATGATAGTCAATTAGTGATGGGAAAGATGTGAGGCAGGTGCGTGTTTGGGTCAGGGAACAGCTTGTGGATCTAAATGTCATTAAATCACTTGAAACTGATCTACCCAAAGGCCCACCGACGTAAAATAATCGCTAATTCAGTTTGAAAAGCCCCCAGTCTTTCAATCTGAACGGATCGATATTTGCGCCTAGGTGGTGATCCGTGAGGGTTCGTGTTGCCATCTGTTGCTGGGACTTAGTCGAGTACATAGAAATTGGACTTAAGCTGGATTTCAAACTTTTGGTTGGAAATTCAGACCTATGATACTGGCAACAGAAGCTCAGGGGTTACAAACACCGCATGAGACTAAATTCATTACTGTAAAGACACACAACTGCATTTAACTCATCGCTGTACTCCCCCTACAATATGTCTACCCCCGATGTATATATGCCCCCCCCCCAATGCATACATGCCCCCACTAAACTTGCTGACCTAGCACGCTTTCCCAGGGCCCCAAGCCTGGGAAGACAGCGCTACTGCGTCAGTTCAGGGCAGACACTCAAGAAGGGTAGACTATTTTGTTGTGAGCTCTTAATAAACCCCTTAACTAGCTGTTTGTACACGGAGTTTCTATCACCAAAGTATTGCAAGTTACATTTTGTAGCAGAGGTGTTTCGGACCATCAGATTCTGACGGCCTCCTAAAATATTTAGTGACACCAACAGATACACAACGTCTCGCATCTCACAGCCTCATCCCTCCTCAATGCCTCTCGTGGTGTCATAACCGGCTGTGCTTCCGAGTGTACAATTTCTCTCACCAGTGCTCACCTCTCAAACAACCCCGCCCACACACCTTGTTTCTGCCAGCAAGTGTCACCATCGCCGACCTACGCACCTGTTTCACCTGTTCCCAGCACCTGTTCCGAACTCAACATAAATCCTGTCCCCACGGTGCCACTTATCACTGTCTGCCCACCGCCATTCTCTGCTTTTGCAACTCAACAGCTCTACACCTGCACTGTACCAACATCTGCCCTCACACCCCACCACCGGCCCCGCCGCCGCCACATGTGGTCTAAATTACGTGAGCCTCCTAGGACCGCCACTCCCTGCCGGTGACTCATCGCAGCGTCTCTTCCCGTCTCGACTTAAGTCCAGCGAGAAGTTCCCCATCTTCTAAGACTCATCCAACATATCGCTCCAGTCTCGTCCCCAGCCACTCTCCTCTCCGACCAGCTGTCTCTCCACCGCCGCCCCCTCCGCCCCGCCCCGCCCCAGCCCCGCTACGCCCAGCCACACATGCCCGTCATACATCTCGTCAATCCAGTCTCTACTGTGTAACTATAGTATTCCTTACCTTTCCATAGAGATTATCCTCGATTTTCTCTACAGATTGGATCTTTTGTAAATATTCCATCTCATTTCCATTACCCCGTTTTCATCTTCACCTACGTTATTTATTATCCATCTCATCCTTCGCCTTTTATTTAAACCATCCATCCCCTCACCTTCACTTGTTTCACACCAACTCGTGTATTACATTCTCTCATCTTTATATTATACATTTCCACCTACGTATCCATCTTCATCCTTCATCTCATCTTCCATTGCCACATTAAATGTCATACTTTCCACATCAACCGCTTAACTCCAGCCCTCTCGACCCGGAAACATCATCTGATCATACACCGTCTGCCGACTCTAACACGATCACTCACTTACGAAGTGGCAAAGAGTACCACCGCCCTGTACCTGAGACTCCCGTTTCACTTCCCGCAGAACCACTTACTACCCATCCTACACTCGTAAATCCAGATACCTCCTCCTCTACCCCTACCTCTACACTCCCTTCTTCTTCCTCTACTCCTTCCCCTATCGTTCACTCTCCTGCCTCACTTCATACCCCGTCTTGCTCGCCCTTAACTACCACTACCTTCTCTCTCTCCCACTCCTCTCCTACCGCCACTTCTGCACTTCCAGCCATGGCCACCCCTCCACAGTCTATCTATCTCGACAATGCCAATCGTCCCAAATTTACCGGCCAGGACCCAACTTGGTCTGTCTATGATTTCCTCAGAGAAGTCGAAACAGATATCCACAATCGGCAGATCACCGAAGAATCGCTCAAAGTAGCCTACCTCATGGGTCGCTTGCACCACGGCAAATCGGACATCGGATCCGCGATCCATGCAGGACATTTTGATAGCATTCATACCTTTGCTGATTTTCGTACAGAACTCATCAGCCTTTGTTGCCAGCATTCCAATGCCGCATCTCTCATGGGATTCATTAATCTCCTAAACCAAATGGATGAGGACTTGAGAGTCCCAGCGCAACATGCCAAGCTCCGCGAAGCTGCCGCCACCATGAAAGCAACTAGTAGCGAGATGCTGCAATTACTGGTAGGCACGGAATGGTTAGGAGACAAAAATGGCGTTCCAGTGCTTTCACTCACCAACTTTGCTGACTTAATTGGTTACCTGAGATTCCTTCACTGGCTTACTCCTTAACAGCAAGAGCTAGCCTTGGAAATCGGTTTCAGTCCAGGAGATAAAATTATTCAGGTCACTAAAGCCATTCATGAAAGAACAGGTTCGAATTACACGCGTCAGGGCACCACCCAACCCTTGGCCTCCTCAGTCTGTCACACCTCCACTACCCCAGACTAATCTCGCTCCCGTCCCACCACACACGGCAGACCTGCCACGCATCGTTCTCCTATTGCAGGTCGTGATCAATCTACCGTCCGACGGAACAGACAATCTTCGATTCTTTGCTGACACTGTTGTCATCCTGGACATCGAGAATCCAGTTGCGACCGTAAATACAGACGTCCTCACTCCCAAACCAGACAGTGTACGCCTTCCCGTTCCCGTCATCCACACTGCAAATACCACAAATCCAGCACGACTCACACCACTGAGGAATGTCGTTACCTCAACTGCCACCAGTCGGGGGAAGCACCGCTTCCGTATCGGCCCAATATCATGTAGAACCAGAAACCCAACTCCCCATCCGCCATGTAGGTCCCATAACATCCTCGGGTTCAGTCATTTCTCAGATGCAGTGATGACATACCAACGTCATTCTTCTTGGACACAGGATCTATAGTAATTCTGATCTCCGACAATTCCTTACATCTTATTCAACGACATCACAACCACGTCATTTTCCTAGAACCACCAGACATTCACCTATGTGGTGTCGAAGGCTCAGAGTTTAAGGTTAAGGGAAGAGTCACCCTAGAAGTCAAACTACACAGAGATTTGCCCCCTATCCCAATTGATTTTCATGTCACTAATGACTTGCAGTATCCCGCAGATGCCCTTATTGGTTTCTCCACCATGGCACAACACTCCATTGCATTATTACCTGCCTGTGGTAGTATAGACTTTTCTGGATTCCCAGTATACGGTATGGAATGTCCCCGTCCTGTTCTTACAGTCAAATCAGTCCTTCAGTTCCCTCTGTCCCTATCACTACCAAAAAGTCCAGACCAGCCCAAACCACCACCATCATCATCTGAGAATACAGAGATCATTCCTTTACTGACTGCGAGCAAGGACATAAATTCCTCAATGTCTACTGATACATCCTCTCAGCCTTCGGAAATGGCTCTTACCTCCTCTCCCGACAACACTATCGCTGACTCAGACATGTCTCAGTTACCTACCTCACACAGTGTGAATGATCTTCTCCAACACACAGAGACGACACGTGCAGTAACGAATACGTGCACAATTTTGTTACCGCATGAGTTCACCAAAGTCTCTGTTTGTGTTGCCGGTGCGAAAGAAGGAGTGGATGTACTAACACTACCTGAGACGTGTTGTGTGAATGGTTTGACTTATGAGTCAGCGTGGTGCACAGTCTTAGAGGACAGTTAATGCTACCTGTACTTGCTCAATGTCACAAATGCTCCACTAAAACTTAAAAGTGGTGTAAAGATTGGAGACTTCCTAGTATACCCAGTGGCCGTACAGGTGTGCCAGGATTCCTCAATTCCTATTATTCAGACTGATGATAGTACGCCAATCGGTGTATGTACTATTAACTCTACGGGATCTGCGCCAACATATTCACCTGATATGCTCTCACATCTCATTTGCACAGATTTCCCAGAAAATACGCCTCAACTCCTTGACCATCTGACCTCGTACAGAAACGTGGTTGCCTTACCCGGTGAACCGATGGACAGAACAGACCTTGTCAAACATACGATTGAACTACTACCAGGAACTCAGCCGATTTACATACCAGCGTATCGATTTCCTCACAGCCAGAGAAAGCAGACAGATCAAATGGTACAGAACATGTTAGACCAGGACATTATTGAACCCTCCGACAGTCCATGGAATAGCCCACTTTTCTTAGTACCAAAGAAGGACGGCAACTTTAGACCAGTATACGACTATCGTAAGGTCAATTCTGTCACCGTTCCAGACCATTTCCCGTTACCTGTCCTCACTGATTTGCTAGAATCCCTTGGTGAAAATAACGTAGTCTTTTCATCTTTTGACCTCCTCAGCAGGTACTGGCAGGTCGAAATGGAAGAGTCCTCTCGCCCAGCTACAGCTTTCAGCACCCCTTCCGGACATTTTCAGTTTAAGAGACTCCCTTTTTGGTCTGAGAAATGCTCCTTCCGTGTTCATGCGACTTATCCATTCAGTCTTCAGCGGTATGATGGGACACTCTCTTTTTGCTTACCTAGATGATATCATTGTTGTAAGTAAATCCATCCCTGACCATTTTACCAAACTCCAGCAAGTCTTTGAAAGCCTCCAGCTCGCAGGCCTGAAAATTAATCTCAGTAAATGTGACTTCCTGTGAAAGAAAATCAAATTCCTAGGCCATGTCGTAGATGCACAAGGCATTCATACTAATGAGGATAAAACTAAGGCGATTATTAACTTCCTAGAACCTACCACTACCGAAGCTGTACGAAGTTTCCTGGGCCTCAGTGGCTATTTTCGTAGATTCATACAAGGTTATGCAAAGATCGCTGCTCCTCTGACCCACTTACTCAAGCAGAATGTGCCCTTTGTTTGGACTAACGACCAGTCACAGGCTTTCCAAAAGCTAAAGACAGCTCTTGTAAATGCCCCTGTTCTAGCGTTCCCTGATTATACCAAACCCTTTCTTCTCTGCACAGACGCCTTAGGCACTGGACTTGGTGCCGTTTTGATGCAACTCGATGAAGCATCAAGGAAGCACGTAATAGCGAATGCTAGTCGCACCCTTACAATTGCTGAACGTAACTACAGTGTCACAGATCTCGAAGCGCTAGCGGTAGTCTGGTCTTTGAAACATTTCAGAGATATAGTCTATGGTTATCCAGTGCATATCCAAACAGACCACCTTCCACTATGTGATTTGTTCAAGAACCGCAACCTAACAGGAAGGCTAGCTAGATGGTCCGTCATCATCCAGGACTTTAATCCCACTTTTCAATATGTACCAGGCAAGTTGAATGTAGTCACAGACGCACTCTCACGTCACGTAGCAGCAGCTATAACATCACTGCAGCCCGAAGTAACTGAAAACACTACACTAAAGTCAGAAGTTGTTCGAAACTTTCAGCGCCAAGACCCCATATGGTCCAAAGTAATTTATTTCCTAGAATCTGGCGATGCCTCGACCTTACCTACTCTGCCAGTATCACTAGATGAGTTCATGCTAGATGATGATCTCTTGTACAGGAAAAAACTACTAACAGGCAAAGACATGCCCAATTGCGAAGTATGCCAACTTGTTGTCCCCACTGCCCTGATACCAACGGTTCTTCACATTGTTCATAATACCCCTCAAGCTTCCCATCCAGGTAAAGACCGATGCTTGCGCCAAGCACGTCTCAAATACTATTGGCCAACCATGCGCCACGATATCAATGCCCACTGTGACTCTTGCCTCTCCTGCCACCGCCACAAAGGATCAACCAGCTTACCTGCACCGCTCTTACACTATCCAATCCCGTCACGACCATGGGAAACTGTCTCAATCAATCTCTTAAAACTACCTCTCACGGAATCCGGCGCTGAGTACTTGTTTGTAGCGGTCGACCACTTCTTCCGCTATTGTGTCCTCGTACCCCTCTCCGACAAGACCGCGAAGAGCGTTGCACGTGCCTTTGTAGATCACGTCATTTGCCCGTTCAGTACCCCTCATACCATTCTTACTGACAACGGTACAGAGTTCAACAATAGCCTTCTCGATGAGATCTGTAGCCGCTTTCATATCAGTAAGTGCAATGTCGTGCCTAACCATCCGGCTTCCAGTGGCCTTGTAGAACGCCACAACCGAAAAATCTTAGAGTGCCTTAGACATCTAGGCTCCCATAGTTTGTCCTGGGATGACTGGATTCCCCAAGTGGCATCCTCAATCAATAGCTCCATCAATGCATCCATTGCCGATTCTCCCTTCTTCGTCCTCTTTGGTTTTGACAAGGGCCTCCCATACTCTCTCTTATCCTCAAAGCCAGAACCCATCTACAACATGGATGATTATGTTAAATTAAAATTGGCCAACTTCCAGACAATCCACCAGTATGTCCAATCCACTTTGGCTTCCTCTTAGGAGGACATGCTGCAGCGCCAACATAAGTCCGCCTCTCCTATCACTATCAATGTAGGTGATCTTGTCTTTGCTCATTCCCATACGCGTTCCTCTAAGTTCGATGACAAATTTACAGGGCCCCACTGCATCCTCACTCAACAAGGCAACAAATTTCACCTCCAGGACCTGTCCACTAAGGACACCAGATGGGTCCACGTCGATGACTTAAAGCGAACACCCCGTGGCCTCATGTTGGAAGAGTCACTTACACAACCTCCTGACCCCCCTTCCCCTCCACACATCCCTCAGTCTACTCCGTCTCCACCTATCCCTCAGTCTCCTTCATCTCCACCTCCACCTACTCATTCATCAACCAATCAATATCTGTCCAAACTGTGCTCTGCCCATCAACCTCTTCAAGACCTCCCCCATTAACTCTACCCTAATTTTCTAGGTACGATGTTAGCGATCTCCCTGCTGGCAGTGCTGACCCTCCTGGGGTCTGGGTCAGGTCAGGACGATGGTGGAGTACGTTCCGGGGCCTTGGTCGGCTCAGGAGGCGAGGTAATGCTTATCGACGAACTAGTCTCCCTGCGATACGATCTTGCGCCCCTGGCCGACGTAGCCATTGCCCTACCTACCTATGCGCACCAGCTCCACGGAATCAAGACCCATCTCACGGCCATCATGGGGACACACAACCCGAATCAGTATCTCTATAACCTTTTCCTACCACTCTCCTGGCAATTGCAATACATAAGCAACAGATTCACTGAGCTCAATGACACATTTTCCATTCAGACACCCGTTGGTCATTCTCGTGTGAAATGAGGTCTCTTCGACTTCGGCAGTGATATTCTGAGTGGCTTGTTTGGCGTTGCTACAGCCCGTGACATTTCTGGCTTCAAATCTGATCTCACTCATTTAGCTTCAGCCCTAGAATCCCAACGCCGAGTCATCAAAATCCAACAGACTATGTTACAGAAGCTTATGACCCACCTAAATGAAGTCACGTCCACTCTATACAATTTCACCGATATCTTACAACGACACCTTTCAGATCTCAACGTTATCTCTCATTTCTTCTACCTCACTCTCAACATGGATACTCTCCAACTGGCCATTGACTCTATCCTGTCTCAAGTCTCTACCTTGGTTCGATCCTGGTCAATGCTATAAATGGACGTGTCACTGCCGACTTAGTACCTGTCTCAGCTCTCCGTTCTGTCCTGGGATGGGCTCACTCCACCTTCGGTCTATCCCCAGTCCTCCCCTACTCCTCCCTCGAATTTTATTATCCTGTTCTCGAAGCCACTCTTCTCACCAAATACGTCGTCGTCCATATTCCTCTCCGTTCTGCCATAACCTTTAACCTTTTCCACATCATTCCCTTCCCTTTCCACCTCAACAACTCCTTGTTACAAGTATCTGTTCCTTCAGAATATTTCCTCCTCTCCCATGATCATCTTTCAGTTTCCCTCCTTTCTTCCACAGACCTCCAGAAATGTTCCTCCCTTACTCCGACCTCTCGTCTCTGTGCTGCCCACCTTTTCGCTATCTTCCCTAGCAGCGCTACACCCTGTGAGTCTGCTTTAGTTCGCAACCATTCCATCTACTCGGCCTGTTCCTTTGTACCAGCTCCTGAACTCCCGGTCCACCATGCTCACCTCAACCATGTCCAGTACTTCTTCTTTGCTGTTCCCATCTCTGTCACAATCATGTGTCCTGGTTCTTCGGTTCGATCCGTCCCCGCTAGTGGTCTCTACAAAGCACCAGACTATTGTACCGTCAAATCAGAGTCCGTCATCACTTACGCCACTCGCTATCACCAAGCTGTCCGTAAACACTCCTATGACATCTTTCAACCAATCGACATGCCTTCAACCCTACCATCTGCCAACATTACCATCACCTCCCCTGATTTGCGCATGCTGACATTCCTCAATGACAGTGACTTCATTATGGATCAATTTTCTCTGGCCTTCAGCCGTTCATGGGTTCATCCAACAGTTGTGTTTCCCCTTGTGGTTATCGCTTTCATAGGTTTTCTACTCATCATATGTGCAGTGCATTGTTGTGTCAGGAAAATGGACCGCCGACTCCAAGAAATCAGAGTCGCTACGGCATAGTACGCCCTACACACGACGTAGAAACTCCCCGTACTTAGTGCCCTCACATTCAGTGACTATCAATGCCATCTGACAATTAACCAAACTGTGAACGGAACTCTTCCTACTAGAAAATGATGGTATTTCTTTATTGCATTATAGAGTGACAGTGTATCCTACAGAAACTACAAAAAAAAAAAATTAACAAAGAACAACAAAAGAACTCTCATATCTACTCCTTGTTTATCATGTATCAAGATATTATTGTATAATCCCCATTATATCTATGTATAACTTCGACCCTTACTGGACACATACCTATTAATCCTTGTATATCTTACATGTATATGTCCTTCTAATTCGGTCCCCTATACATGGCCATGTCTCTCCTACAGCCCCTGTATCATACTTATCCCTTGTACAAACCTCCCCGACCCTGCCTTAGTAATATACTCACCCACCATATAACTCCTGGTGTCAGGAGATACCATCTCAGCTACCCGGGGGAGTAGTGTACCCCCCCTACAATATGTCTACCCCCGATGTATATATGTCCCCCCCCAATGCATACATGCCACTAAACTTGCTGACCTAGCACGCTTTCCCAGGTGAGCTCGTAATAAACTCCTTAACTAGCTGTTTGTACACGGAGTTTCTATCACCAAAGTATTGCAAGTTACATCACTCTCCTTAAACTAACCACAGTAACTTGGCTGCCGCGAAGAAAATAGCAGTGTAGTATAGTCCTGTGGTGCGGGGGGTTTGATGGAATACCCTTAAATCTTACTGAGATTCATTACTGAGTGTGAAAAGAGATTTGCGCGCTCGCGAGTGTGTGTGTGTGTGTGTGTGTGTGTGTGTGTGTGTTTGTGTGTGTGTGTGTGTGTGTGTGTGTGTGTGTGAATTATGGTCATGTTGGATCAGCAATGGTTAGCTTAGGTCAATTTTGGTCGAGTTAGTATGAAAGAAGTATGGTGAATGTTTTAATGTCTTCTAGTAGCTTGTTAAAACGGCTGTATTACAAAGCTGGTGTTTAGTTATGATCCTTTTACTCTGACTTGGAATGACTTGGCCTAAATTTTCCATCTTCCCATCTTGAATGCTGGGTTACAGCAGTAGATTAGCACCAGGATATGAAGCTACTCATGAAGATGTCCAGTGGAAAGGGTGTAGAGCTTCAGCATTTTCAGATTCTGACACTGATCTACGTGAAATAGGATTCTAAAGGAGATAAATCAGTTCCAAGTTAGGTGAAACAGTATAGTTATGTACTTTAGCGTGAACCATACGTTGACGACTAAGGAACGGACAAAGGACATTCTGAGTGTTGGAACGTGGAATGTGAGAGGAGTGAATGATGAAGTGAAAGAGAGAGAGATTGTCCAGGTGCTTGAGGATGCAAAAGTGGATATATGTGGATTGACTAAAACTAAATGAAAAGGTGAAAGGATGAGAGAATGGGAATACGGTGTAGGTATATGTGCGGGAGTCAGTGAGAATGAGAGGGCAAGAGAGGGAGTATGTCTGATGATAAGCAAGAAGTGGAAGGAGAATATAAGAGAGTATGGAACAGTGGGTGCAAGGATTGTATGGGTGAGGATGAAAGTAGGTATACAAGCATGGGCGATTGTATGTGTGTATGCTCCAACCGAGGATCGGGTGGCAAGAGTGAAAGATGAGTTTTGGGCGAGTAGAAGCATGTATGGACAAGTTTGAGAGGAGCGAGAGAGTGCTGTTGATTGGAGACATGAATGGCAAAGTTGGGAATGTACGAGTGGATGGAGTGGTTGGTCAGTGGGGTGTGCCAGCTGAAGTAGATGGGAATGGTAGTGCTTTGGTGGACATCTGTGCTGGTAAGGGGTTGGCAATAGCCAACACCTACTTTCGTCATAAGATGATCCACCGGTATACATGGAGAGTAATGAGGAGGATGGATGGTGAACTTGTTGAACGAAAGGCAATGATAGACTACGTGTGTGTGGATGAGCGAATGAGAAGACAAGTGTTGGATGCAAGGGTGTGGAGAGGGTGGGGGAATGGAGTCTCGGACCATCACTTAGTGATGGCCAAGGTAGAGCTGCAAAGAAAGTGGTTGAGGAGACGAAGGGGAAGACAGGAGGAAGCAGCTCCTGTGAGAAGAGTGGAGAAATTGCAAGATAGTGAGAAAAGGACAGAGTATAAGAGCATAGTGGAAGAAAGATTGGGAAGGTATGAGCTAGAGCAGATGGAAGGGTGGAAGACGTATGTAAGATATTCACGGAAGAGATAAGCGCAGCGTGTGAGGCGGTTTGTGGAGTGAGGAGGAGATGCAAGGGTGTGCAAGGGACAGCATGGTGGAATGATGAGGTGAAACGAGCTGTGGAACAAAAGAAGAAGGCATATGGTGAATGGTTGGCGAGTAGAGGTAGGGGAGAAGATGAGAGAGAGAAGAGAGAGGTATATGTGAGCAGGAGAAGGGAGGTTAAGAGACTGGTGAAGGAGAGTAAGAAGAAAGTGGATGAAGAGTTTGGGAGGAATCTGAGTGTGAAATGGAGGGAGAGTAAGAAATTGTTTTGGAAGGAGGTAAAGAAAGTAAGGCAGTGTGAAAGGGGAAATAGTAGGGGAGTGAAAGATAGGAATAATAGATTGTTGGTGGAGAAGAGAGAGAAATTGAGGAGATGGAAGGAGCACTTTGAGGATTTGTTGAATGTAGAGAGTGAGAGCAGTGTGAGTATAAATGGTTGGGGAATGCCTGGGAGAAGAAGAGATGAGAGGAGGGAGGAAGAGATCAGTAGGTCGGAAGTAGTGGAAGCGATGAAGAAGATTAAGCTGGGAAAGGCCCCAGGAATTGATGGAGTGTGTGGTGAAATGCTTAGGTATGGGGGTGAGATTGTTGTGGAGTGGATATGGAAGTTGTGTAGATTGGCTTGGGAAGAGGGAAGGGTTACAGAGGACTGGAAATCAGGTATAATTGTTCCTCTGTACAAAGGAAAAGGGGAGAGAGAAGTATGTGGTAACCATAGGGGTATTTGCCTTCTTAGTGTGACTGGTAAAATACATGGTAGAATACTCATTGATAGGGTTAGGCATATGACAGAGGAGCTAGTTGGAGAAGAACAAGGGGGATTTAGGAAGGGAAAAGGGTGTGTAGATCAGATATTTGTTCTAAGATGTTTAGTGGAGAAGTATCTAGAGAAGGGAAGGAAAGTGTATGCTGCCTTCATGGACTTGGAGAAAGCTTATGACAGAAAGATAGGCAAGGTATGTGGAAGGTATTAAGAATATATGGGGTGGAGGGGAAATTGTTGAGTGCTGTGAAGAGTATGTACGAGGGAGCTAGGGTTACGGTGCGAGTGGATGGTGAGCTGAGTGAGTTCCTTGATCTCAATGTGGGACTGAAACAGGGGTGTGTGATGTCTCCATGGCTGTTTAATATATATATGGATGGGGTCGTAAAGGAGGTGCAAGGTAGGGCAGTGGATGTGGGGGTGGCCCTAATGAATGAGGGTGAGATTTGGAAGCTTCCGGTGTTGCTGTTTGCTGATGATACAGTATTGTTGAGTGAAGATGAATGGGAGTTGCAAGGTTTGGTGAATGAATTTGGGACAGTGTGTAGGAGGAGGAAGCTGAAAGTTAATGTAAACAAAAGTAAAGTGATGGTGTTTGAGAGGAATGAAGTCACAGAGTGTGCAGTGAGGTTGGATGGTGATGATATGGAGAATGTGAGTGCATTCAAGTACTTGGGTAGTGTGATGAGTAAGGATGGAACTTTGGGGGATGAAGTACGTGAAAAGGTACAGGGAAGAAAGGTTGTTGGTACACTGAAAGCAGTGATGAGAAATAGGGAGGTGAGTATGGAAGTTAAGAAGGCACTGCATGATGGTATTATGATCCCTACCCTGACGTATGGAAGCGAGGCGTGGACCTTGCAAGAGGGGAACAAGTCAAGAGTGAGAGCAGTGGAAATGAGTTACTTGAGAGGAGCATGTGGAGTGACGTGGAGGGACAGGTTGACGAATGAAGAAGTGAAGGAACGTTGTGGGGTAGATGTGGATGTGGTTGAAAAGATTAGGAGAAATACACTGAGGTGGTTTGGACATGTGGAGAGAATGGAGAATGAAAGACTGACTAAGAGGGTGTATGTAGGTGAGGTGGAGGGAGGGAGAGGGAGGGGTAGACCGAGGATGAGGTGGAGGGATGGAGTTGAGAGGTATATGAGGGAGGGGGGGGTGAGTTGGGGGGAGGGGAGTCAAATGGTGGGTGACAGAGTGACTTGGAGGCGTTTTGTCTGCGGCCACCCTTTGCGGGATTAGGGCGTCGGGCTATAGATAGATAGATAGATCCAATAGTACAATAGCACGACATAAAGCAGCAGCATTCTCTCTCTCTCTCTCTCTCTCTCTCTCTCTCTCTCTCTCTCTCTCACACACACACACACACACACACACACACACACACACACGCATACTCTCTCTCTCTCTCTCTCACACACACACACACACACACACACACATCATAAACAAGGGTCAGGATAAGAACAGTAATAATAATGAGGTGTTTAGTGCTCCTGCTGTGATAAGAGGCCCAGTTATCCAGGTGTACACTTCATAATGACAGATTGGTAATTACCTGTAGCATTCATTTGATCCCGTCTGTGTGTGTGTGTGTGTGTGTGTGTGTGTGTGTGTGTGTGTGTGTGGTTAATCAGAAATGCATGGTTAGTAAATATGAATGTCATCTTGTGACTATGTGCGTATTTTTTGCTTCAAAATATATATAGCATGTGAGTGTGTGTGATTTGTGTGTTCCTATCTCCCGTCCATCAATCTCCTGTTTGAATATGCATCTCAGGGGACAAATCTTTTCCCTTTCCTCGTCCTCTTCCTCCTTGTGCCACCTGCGGACACTGAAGCCGAGGTGAGTTATGATGCCAGTAAATATCAAGGTTTTGGTTGGAGTCAGGGCGGAGGGGTGACGGATGAGTGCTTGTGTGGCAGCCTCAGTTAATGTTATGATTATCGTCATCGTGATCATCATCATCATCATCATTACCTTGCTCCTCTCATATCTTCCTCTTCCTCCTCCTCCTCCTCCTCCTCCTCATCATCATCATCATCATCATCATCATCATCATCATCATCGTCATCATCACATTACTCCCCTCTCATAAACGTGATATAACTGGCAGCAGTAGACACTGACTTGATCTCAACTGGTATTGTTAGTAGAGAATGACAGCAGAGGGAGGCATGGTAATGATAAGTATATTTCCTGTGCATTTACTGCGGAAGATCTCTTCGATTGAACATAATCGTTTGATGGCAGAAATGAAAAATCCATCCATCCATCCATACATACATGCATACATACCACACAGTACATAGACGAAAACATAAATACAGGCTAGAAAAGAGTTTCATCGTGCAGCAGACAATGATGTAAATAACTTTAAATAAATATTGTGTTTGTCTGCTTTACCACAAGAACCTCCTGCTGGGTTGAGTAAAGCAGCCTGGTCGTTGTAAGAATAATATCAATAAAACTCCACAAAAGAGAGGAGTTTTAAAAAATTTCCGCGGCTGTAACAGAAAAACTTAAACAGACAAATAAACAGGCATTTGGAGAGAAGCGGTAGAGTGTAAAGGAAAAAGTAATAATAAAAAGAGAAAGAAAAAAGATGAGTAGGAGGGGAGAGAGACGAATCATTAGGGGGACAGGGAGAGAAAAATATGGAGAAGGAGATGGCGGAAACAGGATTATTTACCGTGAATGGGATTAATGAAATGAATTTGTCCCTTCAGTTCGAGGACTCTCTCTCTCTCTCTCTCTCTCTCTCTCTCTCTCTCTCTCTCTCTCTCTCTCTCTCTCTCTCTCTCTCTCTCTCTCTCTCTCTCTCTCTCTGTTAATCCCATTAGCTGGTTTTATTCAATTTAGAAAATACATGTTGTAGTGAGTCATTAGACGATTTTACTTAATTTAGGGCCACAGGAGTCATAAGAGGTTTCTTAACACCTCTTCCTTACCGATTTATTACCCGCATAGAACCTCATTATCCTATTGTTTGTCGGGTTCAGACTATATCAACATTACAGAAGTTTAACTAACGTAAAAGGGATTTCATGGTGCAATATGGGGAATACATCGCTTCAAAGGAGGCGCTATGAAGGCTGCCGATGCCCCTATATTGCGGTAGGTAGAAGGCAGGTGTTGGTGGGGGTCAGATGGGTGCCGTGTCAGTGCATGGCGTTGTTGTGGCTTAAGTGTTCCTTCTGCCACATGATTCCTTCACCTGTTGTAGAGAAGGAGTTAGAAATAGTCTGCATTAAGCCCTTCACCACTGCCTTGGCTTTAATAAGGCTCTTGCACCCACTACAGTAACCACCACTACGATGGCGACTTCTGTGTTTGATGCATGTAACTGCTACATAATTTTTACTTAACCAGGGAATGATGTCTCGTAGTGAAGAGGTTATTTGAGACTGTACTTAATCCTTCCAGGTAGAGAAGGTAAAAGGAATGGTATGAAGGTAGCAAGAATTAATTGGAAAAACTATGTCATAGGAGTGAAAGGGTTAAGCTTACGAAGGGAGATTCGTAGTGAAGTTAACAACACAACCAAAAAATTTACTATGGAAGAAATAGTAGGAGGGTCAAGATCTGGCTGTTGTGACCCTAGGCTAACCTATATATGAACCCGGTTGACTGTAGGCTGGACTCCTTTACCTGAAGCCAACCATCTTACTTTTGTGAGACAGAGGACCCGTATTCTCCTAGGATAAGGAGACTGCCTATCACCTTTTCCTTACCGATTTATTTTTAGATATTCTATCTATCTAGCTATAGCCCGACGCCCTAATCCCGCAAAGGGTGGCCGCAGACAAAACGCCTCCAAGTCACTCTGTCACCCACCATTTGACTACCCTCCCCCCAGCTTCCTCCCCCCTCCCTCATATACCTCTCAACTCCATCCCTCCACCTCATCCTCGGTCTTCCCCTCCCTTTCCCTCCCTCCACCTCACCTACATACACCCTCTTAGTCAGTCTTTCATTCTCCATTCTCTCCACATGTTCAAACCACCTCAGTGTATTTCTCCTAATCTTCTCAACCACATCCACATCCACCCCACAATGTTCCTTCACTTCTTCATTGGTCAACCTGTCTCTCCATGTCATTCCACATGCTCCTCTCATGTTACTCATTTCCACTGCTCTCACTCTTGACTTGTTCCCCTCTTGCAAGGTCCATGCTTCGCTTCCATACGTCAGGTTAGGGATCACAATACTATCATCGCACGTTATATAAGTAAACTGAAGCGATATTAGAAGAATTTAACACAGAAGAGGACAGTAAGGTGCATTATAGAAAATATATAGCTAAGGAAAAGGCGTTATGGAGCTTCCTCGGCTAAGAATATGGATCTAGGACTTTAGCATAACCGGGCAGAGGATCCTCCCGGTTATTTCAGTGCCATCGCGTGAAGACGTCCCTCTCCACCACCCTAAGATAGATGGGAAGATAAAACAGATAACTCGAGGAATAATATTATCGTGTGGTTTAGGGTCTCCCTAGAACACCTGCCAGTACAGTGTGTACATAATACATCTGCAGATACCCTTGTGTGTAGGGTGTGCATATTTCAAGAAACATTGTTTTTGAGTAAGTAACCTCCAAGACAGTTTCGGAACGCCATGTACAGTAATATGCAGCAATAATACTAGGAAGGAAAAATTACAGTGGAGCTTTATACTTCCACAGTAATTTGAGCCGAGGTATGTGCCTTGAAAATGATGACGTAATTAGAGAAAATGGTTAATATAAAGCAAAGCCAAAGGAATGAAAGTATGATTGGTAAGTGAAAACAAAATACAATACTGTCATTTGTTATCGGGTCAGTTACAAAGATAAGAAAAAAGACAAAGGTTTGCTCTATGGTTTTGTGGTCAAAGGCTCCAGATGGATAAATGTCAAGCAACCGGCGTATATATATATATATATATATATATATATATATATATATATATATATATATATATATATATATATATATATATATATATATATATATACAGTATATACATACAGTATATATATATGAGGCGAACGTAGGTTTTTTGATCGTGTAACGACACCAGGGACGTAAATTTATCTTCTTCCCTTTACCCTTTGACTGTCAGTTACCTGCTTTTCTTTTTATTCTGGTTAACGTCGGATGATATTATGCTCACGAAAAAACTAGAGCATCAGAATTTAACACAGGACACCTCTGATAACCGCACTCACACGTACAGTATCATATAATAAAAAAAGTGTTTAATATTTTACCTCCGCCAGGAGGTATATGTTTTTGCCTGCGTTGGTTGGTTTGTCTGATTGTCCATCCGTCTGTCTGTCAGCAGGATTACTCAAAAAGTTATGGGCCGATTTTCAGAAATATTTTAAAGGGACAGAGTCTGGCCTAATGAACAACCGATTAGATTTCGGTTGTGATCCAGAATTTTTTGTTTGTTTTCTCACACCATATGTCCAGATTTAAATGAAGGTCAATGAAACTTTGTGGAAAGGTGGGCCATGGGCTAAGAAACAATTGATTAAATTTGGGTGCGGATCCGGATTCGGATCCTACCACACAGTATCTCTAACAATATTTAAATGAATTTCAATGAAGTTTTGTGAAAGAGTGGACCATGGGCCACGAAAAAATCGATTAAATCTGGGGGCGGATCCGGATCCGGCATTGGCGGAGGTATACGCTCTCAGAATGCTGTTCTAGTTGATTACTTAAATGACACCCATCAAACTCACAACCCGTCCAAGTATAGTTAGCTGCCCAGTGCTGTGCCCTGCCCCTCATTAACGACTATTACGGCACGATACAGGTAGTGGTGGACTAGCTGCACATCACACGTACCTCTGACACACCCCAGACACACACCAAACACACCACACCACCCGTACCCTCCATCCCTCAACACCCGCTCCCCCTCCCCCTGGCCTGAACATATCCTTCACAACGGTTGAGTGACCCAGCGAGTGAGTGAGTGACACAGTTACAGTCACACAGAGTCTGCAATCCTTCCCCGGTGCGTGCAGAAAAAAACTAGGATATTTGTTTTTGTCCCGAATAAAGACCTTCGTATTTACACCCAGCCTACCTTCGGAATCTTTGTTAAGCTTATAGAAATTTGATGCCGCCCAAAAGATGATGCCTTGGAGTAGGGTTGCCCATTATCGGGCTGTATACCTTGCAAGTGGGTAGAATGGTACTAATTTGTTTACGTTTTTACAAGTTGTTTAACCTGAAACTACAACATGGAGAGAAACAATGCAATGTTTTAAGGAATTAGAATACAGTGTTTAAAAATAACTAAACACACACACACACACACACACACACACACACACACACACACACACACACACACACACACACACACACACACACACACACACACACAAGGAACAGCACATAAACACAAAACTACCACACGCTCACACACGAGAACGGTTCTGCTTCCTGTTTATGGAGAGAAAACACCTTAGGAATTTAATATCCTTGTGAACAACGCCTAAAAAGTGTATAATACGAATCTCCAGCAGGTGAGGTGTGTGTGTGTGTGTGTGTGTGTGTGTGTTTCGAGATTTATATTCATTAAAAAAAATATTAATAGTGTCCGACATAGAAAAATTAAAGTGGGAAAAAGATGCCACTGATACACCCAAGGCCCGTATTCTCCACGGTATAGGAAGCTCACAAACAAGCGAGTTACTCTGGTTGTTCCATTTACTGTCCTGTCCTGTTATATAAATCCTTCCTGTATCACCATACTCTGCATAAATAACGAACAAAAGAATATTGACCTGCCATATCCAAAAAGAAATCGCTAAGAAAGAGATGTTAGGAAGCCTCTTTACTCGAAGAGAATAAGGACATTAATCCCAGGAATATAAGGCCATAATGACTGATACACACGCTTGGTTGATGTCTGGTTGCTGGTGGAGTCCACGACCATACGAAATAAAATGTAGTGCAGAGTGTTAAAAGTGACTCCACAGGCTCTTGACACACATTTCATATTACATTAATACAAATGCGTTCATTTGTAACGTATCTTAAATCACGTAGAGCCACTGTTATGCTATACAAAGCTAGTCACGTTAACACAGTTCAGACAAAGAGGTAGTATTAATATGAGGGATAGTAACAGTGTTTGCAAATCTTATCAATACTCTCCTGTTTCAGTTTGCTCCTCCCCACCTTCCTCCCTTCTCTTACATCGTAAGAGAGGTGTCTACAAGTTAAAATACTGGGTGGGAAAGGGCATAAATTTGAGAAATGATAGATGAGGGAATTCTAAATAAAAATTCTAAATATGCCTGTGTCCAATTCTCAGCCATAACGGAGCTACTGTACAGTTACTGATAACCACTTGAGAGAAAATGGTCTCCCTTATATTTCACCCATAAGGTCCTCAGTAATTGTGGCTCAGTAACTGTTGACAATTGGACCCATAGAGTTTTTGCTTAGAGTTTCCACAATTATCTTTTCCCTGAGTTGTGCCGCTTCCACCCGGGACACTGTGTATTGATCTATGACCAGATTTCCCTTTGCAGACAAACTTTTACTTCTGCTGCACCACGAATGATGAGAGAGAGAGAGAGAGAGAGAGAGAGAGAGAGAGAGAGAGAGAGTCACAGTCTGTATTCGTCATTTTTGTGAATCAACAGGATGAAAATACATAGAAGCGTGTGAGAGTACATACCACAAACACCCACTTTAAATGTCCGCCACCTCTTGTGTTTCAAATTACAGACAAGGAACATATGTAGACTGAGAGACAAATGCGGTATCACTGAGCCACCATGGTTCCTCCGGTAAATTAAATGGGACTGAATTAGTACTCTAGCCGCTCGGCCACATCTCCCCCTTTCACATCTGGGCTACAGTTTAGTTCCAGGAAGAGTAAATAAAAGACATCAATATTTACTTTCATGTAGCGTCCGGGTAAAATCGTGAAAGCAAACTGTAGACTTGATATGCATATGACCTATACTGTAAATCTGTACATGTGTGCTTGGGTGCAGGTGTCCTGTGGGCTCAGTGGGGCCGCTAAAAGTTCGAGCAGTTGGGTGGTGGAGGTCTGGAGTGGCGGACAACAGCATAAAACCAAACCAAACTTTATCACTCAAGTTGTAAGATTTTAACTTTGCCTGGACGAGTTATATTTCCTTATTCTGGTCAACTCTCCTTAATAATAATAATAATAATGATACTACTACTAATACTACTACTGATAATAATAATAATAATAATAATAATAATAATAATAATAATAATAATAATAATAATGATAATAACAATAATAATAGTAATAAAAATAATTACTATCAATGTGTCAAAACATTTTAGCAAGCTCAGAAGTTGTAAAAATAGAGGATATGAAAGAGGAAAGCTTTGACTGATGTTAATATTTTATTTCGACTTTTTTGAAAGTTTTAGTGTTTCTAGAAAACTTTCTGGCAACATACGGTATATGTTTTTTGAGTTCCTCCATCACATCTTTATTATATTCTTACTAACGTCAGACTACTTCCTTCAGCTCTGGAGAGACAAGTCGAAGGATTAGAAACATTTGCGTGGACTCTCTCAGTAGTATGACTGATTCCTTAGTTTACTTTTGCTACCATCGGGTGATACAGTGTGTTAAAGTACAAAGTAATGTATACTATAGGCTCAGACTTATTCATGCAAAAGCCATACCCATGAATGATGTTGGGTTCCAGTAAACTCTTGTGTATTGTCAGCATATTTATTGTTTAAATTCTTATTATAAAGAAACACAGTGCCATTCACAAGTACTTAGTAGTAATCCACAATTGGACACTTTATCTTTGACATTCAGAGGGGGTAAAGGCATACGAATGAAGTCACCATCAGCCGATTGTATTTCACTTAATAAACACCTTTTTCAGAGATGAAGTTAGAAACATCCATCAACCCAGTCAGTACATTGTTGAGTTTCTTCCATAATTTGTATGTGTTTTTTTTTTAATGCTAGGAAGAAGGAACCAAAGGCCATGAGCCCGCAACAACTGTTCCTTATAAGAGAAAAACAAAATACAAAAGAGAGCCAAATTAAAGATTAGATCATTTCGAGATGCCTGGATACACTGTGTTTGAAAGACTGGAGATCGTAGGAAGCGGGAAATACAGACAGAGGGAAACAGATCCAGAGTTGACCTGTTGCACAAATGAAGGCCTGGGAGTAACGGTTAACTCATGCATTAGAGAGTTGGACAGAAAAGTGATGAGAGTTTGCTGCTAGACGGGTGCTACACGCCCGTCATAGACGTGGAGGAATGCAAGCAGACAGTTCAGAGGATCAGTGACCATTGAAGTAGCGACAGAAAAGAGATAAAGATGCAACAATGCCGCGAAGAGACGGAGGTTGAAGGGAGTCAGTAAGAGGAGGAGAGTTAATGAGACGAAAAGCCTTTGACTCCACCCTATTGAGAAGAGCTGTATGTGGGGAACCTCCCCACACATGCGAGTAGTATTCCACACAGGGGTGGATAAAACCTGTGTATAGAGTCAACAATTGTGCAGGGGTAAAGAAGGAATGGAGTCGGCTTAGCACACCTAATCTCTTGGAAGCAGATTTTACAAGAGATGTAATATGATCTTTCCAAAATAAGTCCCGAGTGAATGAAACCCCAAGCATGTTCAAGGATGATGCAGGATTAAGCTGAATATTATTAAACATTAATGGGTACATCTGTGGAAGATTTTGTGTGGTTGATAGGTGTAAGAACTGAGTCTTTGATGCATTAAAAACAACCAGATTATTTTTACCCCAGTCAGAGATACGAGCCAAGTCAGACATTAGCTGTGCCATAGTCTCATCCCTTGTTTGTTGAAGTAACTGCTGAGATGGGCGTTGAGGGAACCGAATGGAAAGGTGAAAAGTGGAGTCATCAGCTTATGAGTTGATATGGTTAGATGTACAGTTTAGAAGGTCATTGATGAATAAAAGGAAGAGAGTTGGTAATAGGACAGAGTCCTGAGGAACACCACTGTTCATAGATCTAGGAGAAGAACGATGGCCTTCTACAACAGCGGCTATAGAACGACCACAAAGGAAGCTATAGATGAGGGCACAGATAGGATAGAAACCGTAAGAGGGCAGTTTGAAAATTAAAGATTTATGCCAGACTCGATCCCGAAAGGAGGATGACCAAGTATATGAAAGGTAGGTGAGAAGATCGCCAGTGGAACACCACTGACGGAACCCATACTGATAATCAGAAAGAAGGTTGTGATAGGAAAGATGCTTTAAAATTCTTCGATTAAGAATTGACTTAAAAACTTTTAGATATAGGATGTTAAAGCAATTGGACGATAGTTAGAGGACTGGGAATGGTCACCCTTCTTTGAGACTGGCTGAATGAGAGCAAACTTCCAAGAAGAAGGAAAAGTACAAGTGATAGACAAAGGCGAAAGAGTTTGCCTAGGCAGGGTGTAAGCACATAAGCATAGTCCTTGAGAACAACAGGAGGGACTCCATCAGACCCATATGCTTTGTTAGTATTAAGGCCAGTGATGGCAGAAAATACATCACCTGAAGAAACGTTAATGTCAGCCATGAGGAAGTCAGAAGGGGGAAGTGATGGAGGAACAGCACTGGAATTGTCTAAGGTGGAATTGGAGGAGAAAGTCTGTGCGAAGAGATCTGCTTTATCAGTATAAGAAATAGCTACAGAACCATCAGAGTAGAAAAGAGGAGGGAAGGATGATGAGGTAAAGTTGTTAGATAGGTTTTTGGTGAGGTGCCAGAAGGAGCAGAAAGAATTCGAGTTGGAGAGTTGAGAACATTTAGTATGGATGAAATTATTTTTAGCAGAGCAAAGAACAGACTTAACATGATTCCGGGCAGAAACATAAAAATGATGTGATCCAGGGGTGGGTTGGCTCCGGTACCTTTTATAGGCTTTTTCCTTGTTGTGGACAGCATTAGAACAAGCGTGATTAAACCAAGGCTTTCCTGCATTAGTCAAAAGATATGAGAAAGGGATGTATGCTTCTATGCCCGAGAGAAGAAGCTCTGTAATGCCAAGGCACATTCAGATGGCTCCCGGCCATGGAGGCAATAATCATTCCAGGGAAAATCAAAGAAGTACTGCCTGAGGGCCTCCCAATCCGCAGCTCCAAAGTGCCACAGTCAACGTTCCTTTGGAGGGTCCACAGGCCATACTGGAGTGATAGGACAGGTTAAGGTGATAAGGTTGTGATCGGAGGAGCCGAATGGAGAGAGAAGATTAACAGTGCAAGCAGAAGGATTAGTTGTAAGGAAGAGGTCAAATATGTTGGAGCTCTCTCCAAGGCAGTCAGGGATACGGGTAGGGTGCTGTACAAGCTGCTGTAGGTCATGGAAAAGATGTAGGCTTGTTCACCAAGTGAATCAGTGAAAGGAGAGGAGTGCCAATGGTGGTGGTGAACATTGAAATCACCTAGAGTGGAGATTTAATAGAAAGAAGAAGTGGATAGAATGTGTTCCATCGTTGAAGTAAGATAGTCGAAGAATTTTTGATAGTCAGTAGAATTAGGGGATAAGTAAACAGTGCAGATATATTTAGTCAGAGAATGGCAGGAGGGCTGAACCCAGAATGTAGAGAATTCAGAAGAATCAAGTTCAGGAACACGAGAGCAAGATAAGTCGTTGCGTTTATATACACATCAGTCATCTTTGGCTTTGGAATGAATATAGAGAAAATAGGAGGATACAGAGAAAGGTTTGCTGCCAGTTGCTTCTGACAGCTGAGTCTCAATTAGGAAAAGAAGGTGAAGTTTAGGGGAGGAGAGGTGGTGCTCAACAGAAAGAAAGTTAAAGGAAAGGCCACGGATGTTGCAGAAATGAAGAATTGGGTCAGACAGTGGTTCCAGGCAGCTCAAGTCGTTACCGGGAGAGGGACGGATTTCCTTCAGCTTATAAAGCATCTCATATAGTAAAGGCGTTATTACAGACAAAGAGAGTGGAGGATGAGGGATGACAACTAGATAGTGAGGGTGTGAGATGAGAACGTTGAGAGTAGAGTTGCGAGAGGTAGACCGAAAAAGACTCAAGACGAGGTCATAGAGTTTGACGTCACGTATACGGGACTGGATAGAGAGGCTGCTAGAGGCAGAGCAGCGTGGAGAGCCACTATTACATGCCATCATGTTGGAACCTTCGTAAACGAATTAAAAAAAAAGTTTGCATTATTTTCATAGTCAAACAAATTAATACAAGGTCTAATATATATTGCTGCCAAATAATATATATATAAGAGATTACAAATATCATGCTCAGTTCACCGGCTAAAACAGAAAAAAAAAAATCACTGTAAAGAGAACCAATCCCTAAATAGTCATTAAAAGAATTATTGTTAACCTTAAGCTGAATGATACGAATGATACGGCAAAGCGATGTACACCCATCCATTTCAGTGTGTGTACTGTACAGGTATCAGCAAAAGTTCCCCCGCAGTCCTCTGCCAGCATAGAGTTTAGTCCCGTATTTCCCATTCATCTCCAAACGACAAAGAGTATCCTTCCATTTCATACTGTTTTCTGTTCTTCATAATGCCCTCACGTAAAAATAGTTCATGTAACACTTTCGCTTGTCAAACACGATGGAGAAATGTGGCATACTTTTACTCATGGATGAACATGAGAAATATTAGTGACTTAATATTCGGGCTGATGCCACATACAATTTTATTTTTATATGTGATGTAGTATAACATAATTTACCATTCCTAAAAGAGACCATAATAACTATGTATCAGGGCTTCTCGTCAACCGATTCAGTGTTAACTACGAAAGAGTAACGACATCTTTTTGCTAATTGTCCAGTGGTGAATATTGGATGGATTAGCGGCGGCGGTGGCGGTGGCGATAATGGATGATAATGATGATGATGAAAGCCCGGGAAATGCTTTGTGTCCCATGCCTTGGATGTCTCTTACTAAGGATTTCAGGGGCAGTGTCTAACTGTTTTTTTAAAATAACGTCTCAACAAAGCGTCGGACAAGGATTTAACTTTGGCAGTGCATGTTTGAGACCCCGACCTAATTTGTAAAATTATGCTCTTGTACCAAATGTGTATGATTAAGGCATTTATAAGAGTAAATGTAGGGTAAACTTAGCTAAAATCGTCAGAGGCATGTAGCGAGGCTAGCTTCGGTTACGATACAAGCCCCGCCCACAATTCGGAACGTGACGTCGGTGTGACGTAGTAGTAATCACCGACGCAAGTGGCAGTTCTGTCTTTATGTAAGCTGCTTCAGATTCAATGCCTCAGGGTTACTCATATTTCTGAGCTGCGGCTGATTTTTAGAGTGACTGTACATCCCTCCAGACTCCCTATTAGTACATAGTATATGCATCGCCCTCTTACACATATTGTGACGTCAATATGACTTATTCACTTCTGAAGAGTAGTAATCACTGCCTGAGCCGGCACCGCTGGGCGAGGTGATGTGGCGGCCGCCGACAGGCGAGACGTTACCAAACCGAAACTTCAGCGATGGCGAGCATAGATAGATTTCGCAAACATTCTTCTCCTATAAGGACCATACTGAATGTATAGTAGGGGTGAAATATTACTTCGGTGTGTGTGTGTGTGTGTGTTTGTGTGAGAGAGAGAGAGAGAGACAGAGAGAGAGAGAGAGAGAGAGAGAGACAGAGAGAGAGAGAGAGAGAGGGAGAACGTACAGTATGTGGGGGGGGGGTTAGAAAGACAGAACTGCCACTTGCGTCGGTGATTACTACTACGTCACACCGACGTCACGTTCCGAATTGTGGGCGGGGCTTGTATCGTGACCGAAGCTAGCCTCGCTACATGCCTCTGACGATTTTAGCTAAGTTTACCCTACATTTACTCCTATAAATGCCTTAATCATACACATTGGGTACAAAAGCATAATTTTACAAATTAGGTCGGGGTCTCAAACATGCACTGCCAAAGTTAAATCCTTGTCCGACGCTTTGTTGAGACGTTATTTAAAAAAAACAGTTGGACACTGCCCCTGAAATCCTTAGTAGTTCTAATTCATCTGCAGCTTTTCCCTATTTCGATTCTCTTCCTGACTTCCACAGACTACTTTACATCTTTTTCTCCTGTCCTTCCCCTCCCCAGCTTGTCTTCCTTTACAAAGCTTATCATTCCTCGCTCCTTCCCTCCTCTTTGTTACCTATGTTTGTTTGTTTTTCTTTTTTCTCTCTCTGTTTCCCTTCCTCCCCCCGTCCCTTTCTCATTTTCGCTTGCATACTCGTAACCTTACACTCTCCCGTTTTCCTTATCATCACTCCTTCCCTTCCTCGTATTTCTGATTCAGGTCCTCTCTTTTCTTCTTTCCTTTCTTTTTACTTAAGTGCTGGTCTTCCAGACTCCTCCTCTTCCTCATTTCACATTACAATGTTTTCACCTTTCCTCCCATCCCTTCCTTTCAGTATCCCCTTGCGTCCATAGGGGTCACTGTTACGCAAATACGTGTAATAATCTTGTGTCCATCTCTAGCGTCACGGTACACAGGGAGCTTGATATTCGAGAATCGTGGATGACATTCCTATTGGTGTACAGATAACTACATCGCTGGAAAGTGTGGACAGTTGCGGTGCTGGAGAGGGACGCCTTCACGTGGTGTCACCGATATAACGAGGCGGCTCCACTGACAAGTTTTACAAATGTCCCTCAATTCCCTGCTATCCCTCAAAAGGAAAATAGTGGACTGCAGGAAAATGGAATTTCAGCCCGCAGTCCACTGAGTTCACAGTTGCAATCAGTAATCCCTTTAAACTCTATTGAATCAGTGTGGCAACTTAGATCCTTCTGAAATAGCCATTAACTCCACTTGCACATAACATTTCCTCTAAGCTAAAGGAGTTCTTTTGGCGAAGGTAAGAATTAAACTAATATTTTCACCACATGGAAGAGATTACTAGAAGCTGTTATTTTTCTGCTAAGGCATTCTCTCTGAGCTGAAAGAAATCATCTTAACCTATCTAAAATAATACTCATAGAATACCGTTCTCGATGGGTTTATATTTTCTACTATATTGTAATAGAAATTATGTTCATAGTGATATAACATACATAACGTAATATACAAGGTCATAATGTTTGGTGACTAAAATTTATCTCTAGGAAATAAGATTGAGAACGCGATCTTAAAATGTGTCCAGATAATTGTGTTGGAGCGATTTACGTATATTCACTGAAATTTTCGTTGCCCATAGTTTAGATCAAACTTGGTCCGACTGATATTTGTCCGTGTTGTACAAATTCAGACTATGAAGGTGGACAGCAGAAACAAAGTTGGGAAGAACATTCTTATTCAAGGGGACAAGGTTTTGAACATCCACTGCGTTCATGTTCAGGTTCAGTTATGTGTAACCAAATGTTTTTGTGTACTATAAGAAAAACTACGAAGGTCAACAATACCATTATGAAAAGTCATGTGTTTTAGAATATAACAAGATTATATAGGAGTGGTGTCAGGGGTGGTGGTGGAGTCAGGGATGGTGGTGGTGTCAGGGGTTGTCATGTAGTAGTAGTAGTAGTTGTTGTTGTTCCTTAGACAGTCTGGCCGAACGGCCCTGAGTCCCTAAGTAAGGCCATGGCCGAGACTGGGCTTTCCCACAGAGCTATCAAGGAGTGTATGTTGTGTTGTTGGAGTAGGTGATTGTGTGCAATGCAGTCTTCCATATGTGCTTAGCAGTATGGGGTGCTGTGTTGCATTCTGGACATGCATCAGTGACGGAGTTGTCCAGCCTCTTCTGGTAACTTAAGAGGGTTGGATGATGCCCACATCTCAGCCTGGCCAGGTGGACCCTGTCGTCACGAGGGAGATAGGATTCGGAGGGGTGGATAACAGGAGGCCGAGCATGTAGCTGTGTGTTGTCTTTAAGTGACTGAATGGAGCAGCAAGTGACCTGAGTATGGATATGCTTCTGGAAGCTGGTCTGGGGCAGACGAGGGGGAAGAGATGACAGTATCTGTGTATGATATCGTGTGTTGGGTGTTGTTTTGATGTTCTTTGGTGTGTGTGGGTGTGTTGCCATGTAGTGTGATGGATGTTGTAGGTTTGTAGAGGCTGCAGCAAAAATTTGGGTGCCTCTCATGTCTAGGTGATCCTTGACTTTGAGGACTTTGGTTTCTTGATGTACCGTAGGTGGTCTGTGGGTGTGGTTGCTGTGCAGCCTGTGATTATTTTTAGGGCCTTGTTCCGTATGGTCTGTAGAGTGTTGTAGTGTGTTTTAGTGAGGTTAGGAGCCCAAGCAGAGCTTACATAATTCATCACTGAACGCATTATATTGTTTGTATACTATGGTGGTGGTTTCTTTGTTGTGTCCAAATGTTGTGTGGGCAAGTGACTTCAGGGCATTGAGTCTTGGTGTTATCTTATTTTTAATGTTTGTGATGTGTTGTTTAAAAGGCATTGATGTAATGTATGTTACACCAAGAATTTGTGTGCGTGTGTGTGTGTGTGTGTGTGTGTGTGTGTGTGTGTGTGTGTGTGTGTGTGTTAGGGGAGTGTTGTTTATGGTGAGGTGTGGAACGTGACTGTGTTCTGCTTCCCAGTTTGTGAGAAGGGTCACTATGGAGTTGGCTGGGGCTATTTTGAGCCTGTCTGTGGTGAACCATTCGTGTAGTGTGTTGAGGTAAGGTTGGAGGATGTGTGCAGCTGTGTTTGCGTTTTGGTGTGTACATGTGAGTGTTACATCATCTGCATAGGAAGCTTTGTGTATCTGCGGTGTGTGGGGTGTGGGTATGTCGTGCATGTATGGGTTAAAGAGTGTAGAGGACAAAACAAATCCTTGGCGGACGCCATTTGTGAAGTTTCTGATGTTCGAAGACTGACCGGCAAATGTTACATGTGCACATCTGCCTGCTAAGTAGTTTGCCAGCCATCTTTTTGTGTTATTGTGCATGTTTGTGTTGAGTATTTTGTTTGTGAGGCTGTGGGGGGGGGGGCATCAAAAGCTTTCCTAATGTCTAGTGTGACTAGGAGAGTTCTGTGTGATGGCCTAACTGAATTCATGCCATCAAAAACTCTCTGTGTAAGGTCTGTAAGAAGGGCGTTTGTGGAGTGCAGTGGCCTAAAGCCATGTTGTGATGGGGCTAGGGGGTGCGTGAGGTGAAACTAGTTGTAGCACCAGTCGTTCAGTGACTTTAGAGGGGATGCAGAGGAGTGTGATGGGGAGGTGTGAGGAAGGTAACGTGAGGTCTTTGTTGGGTTTACGGATAGTGATGATAATGCAATGCAGCCAGATGTTGGGCATTGTGTTATGTGAGTAGCTGTAGTTTGATATGTTGGTGAGTGCTTGTGTGCCTTGTGGTCCAAGGTGTTTAAGGTGAATGTTGCTTATGTTGTCTGGTCCACAGGCAGATGAGTGCTTAAGGTTGCTGATGATGTGCTTCGTCTGGTTGTAAGTGAAAGGTGCATATTCTGGGTTTATGGGAAACTGTCTCTTACTTCGGATGATATGTCGGTCGTTGTGATGGGGGATTAGATGGCTGACATGTGAAAAGTGATTGATGAGAGAGTTTGCTTGTTGTTTGTTTGAAGGTATGGTGTCTGTTGTCGTGATGGCAGCGTGTGATTGTGCAGTATTGCTGTTGGAAAGTGTGATGCTGTCTAGTGTTTTGTAGAGTTTGCTGATGTTGGTTTTGTGGTCAAATGTCTAGAGATAATTTTTTTTCCAGTTTAGTGTTTGCTGTTCTGATATTTTGTTGTTTATTTTAGTGTTCAGTTCTTGTATTTGTTGTACCGTGTCTTGTGCATGGGGTGTTGGGGAGTGTCTTAGTGTGTCCCGTTGTCTGGTGAGGCCTTTAATTTTTTGTGTGAAGTTGGGGTTGTGTCTCTTTCTGTTGCCTCTAGGGATGTCTTTTGTCTGCGTTTTATATACTTATATTGAAAGTGTGCACTGAGGTGTTGATGTTTGTGATGGGCCCCTCACAGGGCCCGAGAACCTGGGGTTCTCATGTTAGGGGTGGTGGTGGTATTTGGAGTGGTGGTGGTGTCAGGGGTGGTGGTGGTGTCAGGGGTTGTCATGTTAGGGGTGGTGGTGGTATTAGGGGTGGTGGTGGTGTCAGGAGTTGTCATGTTAGAGGTGGTGGTGGTATTAGGAGTGGTGGTGGTGTCAGGGGTGGTGGTGGTGTCACGGGTTGTCATGTTAGGGGTGGTGGTGGTATTAGGGGTGGTGGTGGTGTCAGGGGTGGTGATGGTGTCATGGGTTGTCATGTTAGGGGTGGTGGTGGTATTAGGGGTGGTGGCAGTGTCAGGGGTTGTCATGTTAGGGGTGGTGGTGGTGTCAGGGGTTGTCATGTTAGGGGTGGTGGTGGTATTAGGGGTGGTGGTGGTGTCAGGGGTGGTGGTGGTGTCAGGGGTGGTGGTGGTGTCACGGGTTATCATGTTAGGGGTGATGGTGGTGTCAGGGGTTGTCATGTTAGGGGTGATGGTGGTGTCAGGGGTTGTCATGTTAGGGGTGGTGGTGGTATCAGGGGTTGTCATGTTAGGGGTGGTGGTGGTGTAAGGGGTTGTCATGTTAGGGGTGGTGGTGATGTCAGGGGTTGTCATGTTAGAAGTGATGGTGGTATCAGGGGTGGTTGTAGTGTCAGTGGTTATCATGTCAGGGGTGGTGGTGGTGTCAGGGGTGGTTGTGGTGTCAGGGACTGTGATGTCAGGGATGGTGGTGGTGACTGGGGTTGTGGCGGTGTCAGCAGTTGTGATGTCAGGGATGGTAGTGGTGGTGACAAGGGTGGTGATGGTGTTAGTGATGTTGGTGGTGTTAGGTTTTAGGTATCAGAGGTAGCGGTGTTAGGGATGGTAGTAGTGTCAAGGGGTGTGGTGTCAGGGGCGATGGTGTCACAAGCCGTGGTGTCAGGGGTGTGGGAGTGAGGCGTGAGGGCAGTGAAGTATTGGAATGATGTGACGTGGAAGTTATTAAGTCCAGCAGAGGGAAACGAGAGCCAGACATGAACGTAGCTATGCAATAATACACCACACTGACTTCATTTAATGTTTGATCAGTACTGGAGCCAATCAGCCATAGAATTACATTACCGAGAGAACCAGGAGTATTTAACAATCATCAAAGTTCCATAACATTTTTGATAGCACAGCACAGTACAGTAGGTTAGGGTGGGCAGGGAGAAGTGATGACAGTGAGCAGAGGTAGCAAATGTTGGGTCTGGCAGACAGAAATTGGTAGGAAATGCTGGTAGAGTCGTGAGTTAAGAAATATATAAGTTTATCTTACTGAACCTTGAACACAGTAGTATAAAGATTACTACAACGTACACTCTACTGTATAGCGTTTCCGCAACTCTTCATTGTCTGGCGGGCTATATTTCCACAAGGCTGTGCTGGAACGTATACTTTGCAAAATTTTCTCCAATATTTTATCATCTCCTGTTCTACATTTCCTGGATACCTAGAGCTTTCACTTACTTTCCTGTCAGTGTTCGTGAGACTGTATTTCCACCTTACCGCTCTCCACCACCACCCAGCTACCACAATCTCCAACATTTTCCAGTCGCCATCACTTTCCTCTTAAACTGTCTGTCTGACCCGGACCTAACCTAACCTAACCTAATCTCCCTCCTCCCTCACTGCTGCTCTCATACCCGCCCCTCACATCTTCATCTTCGGTCCCTTTCTCGTCTTACCCCAGTGCTGCATCATGTGTTTCATCCTTGGGTAAATACAATCATTCTTATTCTTCTGGTGGTCTGGTGGTTAGAACACACCAGTCTGAGGGGCTTCTTTGTTGCACGTGACAAATGATTTAGGGCAAGGTTAAGTTTAGTTTGGTTATGATAGCTTAGTTAGCCTAGTTAGGTTCGATTCGGGTCGGTGTTTAACATATTTCGATCGATTTTTTTTTTTATTCCGTATCTGAGTTTATGCTATTTTTGTTGATATTATTCCGTATCTGACTTCACACTCCTGTAGGGGTAAGAGTTATTTGTGACAGAATTGTCTCAGATTTGATCGAAATACGGAAAAATCGTTAACGAAAAAGTAAAAGTAAAAACCGAAGGGATATTAAGCCCAGAGCAGGTTACCTTACGGAGATGGTGTAGTTCAGCCGCCTCGGCACTGCTGGGGATGGCAGCTATTGCAGGACGTAGGACGTTTGTCACGATTGGAGAAATCACGACGATACTGAAACCTCCATAAAAACACATTTGTGACTGCAGTGCCATAGAGAAGACCCCAGTATTGTGGCATAAGGTGTCATCGAGCACACTGAAATACCTGACAGACGTGGATCCAACGAAGGAAAATTAAACCCATTTTTCATTCTCCATCTCTATTCTCTGTCGATATAGGCGCGTGGGAAGGCACGTAAACTATTTGCATAATTAATTACATCATCACAGGCTGTAAGGGTGTTTGACAGCCACGGCAACTTTCTCCTCCAAGAATTTACATATCCAATGACTGAAGCAAAGCCAACGAACT
>NC_137034.1:20805716-20818216 GCF_032717465.1 Coenobita brevimanus
TAAGCATGCCCCCTTCTTTTCGACTTGGGAACCTTTTTTTTTTTTTATATATATATTCCAGAAACCTGCATCTGTGCTTTCAGGTTGTGCAACGAGAACCATAAGATCCATATTGTAATGGAACCTTGATTTTAGGAATCCATCAGAAACAAAGACGTTTCATCCCCATATGAAAGGAAAGTGAACAAATACAGTATGTTGTCCTGTGGTTATTTGCGTGCTCTGAAACGAAGGGCAACGGAAAATTACTTTGCCTTGTTGTTAGTACTGAGACATGAATCAGCACATTGGTGAAGAAAATCCATCAGAAGAAGAAAGGATGATCAATTATTAATGCGGTTTGGTAATCAATCAATCAATCAATCATTTCCTGTAGCACCCTCGGGGATGCATAGGGCCTCGATGAACTCACAACACCACATCCTATCTTGTGCTAACTCCTCAAGATCTCCCCAACACTCATCTCCAGCTTCCCGTCTCATTGTCCTCACCCACGTCTCTTTTGGCCTTCCTCTACCTCTCCTACCAAGTGGCACCCACCCTGGTGTACCTCGTACTATTCCCTGTCTCCTATACACATGTCCTAGCCACTTCCATCGTGAGAACCTAACATATTCATCGACCGGCTGCACTCCCGTTATTTCTCTAATTCTACTATTTGGTATCCTTTCCCACCACTTAACTCTTAATATTCTTCTAAGTGCTTTGTTTTCAAACACCAAGAATTTATTTTCCATAGTCACTGTGCTGTACCAAGACTCGTGTCCATAAATTAAGATACTCCTAACCATTACCTTATAAAGTTTGATTTTTGTATGCACAGAAAAAATGTTACATAACTTAAACATTCCTTTTTGGAGTTCGAACCTGACATCCTTTGAGCACTACACCAAGAATGAAATTGTTGGGAAAATATAACTATAAACAAGGCCGCATATACAGTACTGTGAATACTGTGAATGTGTCACTTATCTGCCCAGCATAGTGGTACAAACACTATTCAGATCAGCAGTTCGATAGAAAGTGAACACCAAGGCAGCTTAATGGTGAGAGAGAGAGAGAGAGAGAGAGAGAGAGAGAGAGAGAGAGAGAGAGAGAGAGAGAGAGAGAGAGAGAGATTTATAAAAAATCATTCCAGTCAAAACTCCTAATATACCAACCAGAGAGAGAGAGAGAGAGAGAGAGAGAGAGAGAGAGAGATGAAAGACGTTAATATTACGTTTGCGATAAAGAAGTATACTTCATACCTGTAATTAATAATTCATAAATTTCATCTTACTGGTGTAAAACTTCATTATATTAGTAACGTACTCCATCAAAAATCCCATACGCCAATAACCTCCCTCATTTTCATTCGTATATCTTAACAAATATGCGTACTTTTCTGTCTCCAAATATGTTGTGCGAAAATTTTGGTAAGAACAGCAAATCCTTCATTATTTTATAAGGGGCATAATTAGTGGAGTTTTTCCCTGACATATGAGTTTCAGTCCCTCTTGTGTGAGTGTGTGTATGTGTGTGTGTGTGTGTGTGTGTGTGTGTGTGTGTGTGTGTGTGTGTGTGTGTGTGTGTGTGTGTGTGTGTTATAACCCCGCCAATCCTAGCTATCCTTCAGCCCAGTATACTAATCTGTCAGAAACAAGAGTATCTTAAAATTATTAGCAAAGTGGTTAGTAAGAGCACGTGATGTGGTGTTTGAGGTGAAGAAAAGACGTAAGGGGGTGCAAGGAATAGCATGGTGGAATGAAGTGGCGAGACAAGATGTAGCACAAAAGAAGAAAGCATATAGTGGGTGGATGGGAAACAGAGGCATGGAGGAAGTTGAGAAACGGAAGAGAGAGAGATATACTGTATATGTAGAGAGGAAGACATAGGTGAGAAGATTAGTTATAGAAAGGAGAGAGTGAATGGGGAATTTGGAAGGAATCTGAATGTGAAGAGGAGGGAATGTAAGAAAATGTTCTAGAAGGAGGTAAAGAGATTTAGACAGGGTGATAAAGAATTTAGTGGGGCAGCGAAAGATAAAAATGGCAGATTGATAATGGAGGTGTGAGAAAAACCGAGGAAATGGAATGAACATTCTAGGGAACTGTTAAACATAGAGAATGAAAATAATGCGAGTATAAGTGACTGGGAAATGACTGGGAAAAGGAGGGAGGTGAGAAAGTAGGAAGAGATCGGTAGGATGAAAGTAGTGGAATCAATAGAGAAAGTCAAAATGGAGAAAGCCTCTGGAATTGATAGAGTGTGTGGTGAAATACTGAAGCATGGGAGATAGTTGTAGAAAGGATATGGAAGATGTGCAGACTGGCACTGGAGGAAAGCATATTCCCGAGTGATTGGAAGTCAGATATAATTATTCCCTTGAACCAAAGAAAAGGGGGAAAAAGGAGTGTGTGGTAATCTCAGGGGCATTTGCCTTCTGAGTGAAATAGGAAAAGTATATGTTAGGTTACTTATTGATAGAGGTGGGGAAATATAAAGAGGAATTTGTTGGAAAAGAACAGGGAGGTTTTAGGAAGGGAAGATTATGCGTAGATCAGATACTCATCGTTAGGTCTTTAGAGAAAAAGTTTCTAGAGAAGGAAAAGTCTTTGTACACAGCCTTCATGGACTTGGAGAAGCATTTGACAGAGTGGATCGACAAGGAATGTGGAAAATATTGAAAATCTATGGAGTAAATGGGAAGTTGTTGAACGCTGTGAGGAGTATGAATAAGGGTGCTAAGGCTGCAGTGCGTGTGGATAGTGAACTGAGTGAATTTTTCTACCTGAGTGTTGGACTGAAACAGGCATGTGTAATGCCTTCATGGTTGTTCAATCTGTATATGGATGAAGTTATAAAAGATGTACAAGGTAGGGCAGTGGATATTGGAGCTGCCCTAATGAGAGAGGGCAGCCCTGGAAACTTCCTCTACTTTTTTTTTTTTTTCAGATGATATTGTATTGTTAGGTGAAGACGAAGGGAGACTGCAAGGCTTTGTGAATGAGTCTGGAAGAGTGTGTAATAAACGGAATCTAAAGGTGAATGTATGGAAGAGTAAAGTTATGGTCTGGGAAAGAAATGATGTCACTCTATGTACAGTCAGGCTGGATGATGAATTGAAAATGTGAGTGAATTTAAGTACCAAAGTTGTGTGATGAGTAAGGATGGAACTTTCGAGGATGAAGTGCTTAAAGGGTGCAACAAGTAAGAAAGGTTGCTCGTTCTTTGAAAGCAGTGATTAGAAATAGGGAAGTCAGCATAGAAGTAAAAAAATCGCTGCAGGATATTATTGAGTTAAGATCAATAACGTATGGAAGTGATGCCTGGAACTTGTTGGAAGGACACAAGTCAAGAGTGAGGGCAGCGGAAATGAGTTATTTGAGAGAAGCATGTGAAGTTGCATGAAGAGACAGACTGGCAAGTGTGGAAGTGAAGGGGCGTTGTGGTGTGGATATGGATGTGATAGAAAACGTTAGGAGAAATACATTGAGGTGGTTTGGTCATGTGGAGAGGATGGAGAGCGAGAGACTAACTGGGAAAGTGTATGTTAATGAGGTAGAAGGGGAGAGAGGGAGGGGGAGGCCGAGGATGAGATGGAGGGATGGAGTGGAGAGATATATGAGAGAGGGGTGTGTGAGTTGGGTGAAGGTCAGGGAAATGGCGGAGGGCAGGGCGACATGGATGCGATTTGTTTGTGGCCACCCCATACGGGATACGTTAGTAAGAGAGAGAGAGAGACAGAGAGAGACAGAGACAGACAGACAGACAGACAGACAGAGACAGAGACAGACAGACAGACAGAAAGACAGACAGACAGACAGACAGACAGACAGAGACAGAGACAGAGACAGAGAACAATTGTCGCTCAGATCTCCCATTGTCTTCATAAGCCCTTCAAATGATGACCAAGTTTGTACAGTTTGCACTCTGTTGCATTTTCCAGCACGAAGAAATTACTGTTATAATTTCCTTAACCACTAGGATTTTGAATCAGCAGAGATGATTGCCTTCTCAGTTAAAAAAAAAAAAAAAAAAAAATATATATATATATATATATATATATATATATATATATACCCAAACACCCTACGGTATATTCATCGCTTAATTTCCTCAGAAGAGAAATAATGTCTTCCAGCCTTCACATTCTTACTTACTTATAGCACTAAGAAGAATAGTGATGTGACATGTGGTGTGTAGTTTGGGGTTGTGGTGTCTGGTGTGGGGTTGAAGTGTGTGGTGTGGGGTTGTGGTGCGTGGTTTGCAGTTGTGGTGTCTGGTGTGGGGTTGTAGTGTGTAGTGTGGGGATGTGGTGTGTAGTGTGGGGTTATGGTGTGTGGCGTCGGGTTGTGGTGTGTGGTTTGGGGTTGTGGTTTGTGGTGTGGGGTTGCGATGTGTGGTGTGGGGTTGTGGTGTGGGGTTGTGAGGTAGTTTGGGGTTGTGGTGTGAGGTTATGGGGTGGAGTGGGGTTGTGGCGTGGGGTTGTGGGGTGGTGTGTAGTTGTAGTGTATGGTGTGGGACTGTGGTGTGTGGTGTGGAGCTGTCCTTTGAATTTTATATTATATATGTTATTTAAAACCGTTTGTAATACTCTAATATGTCAGTCACAAAATCATATAAAATCGTTATCAGTCAGAAATATTTGTTGCTCAGATACCAGAAAGCAAAGCTGGTGCCGTCGACCATGGGGAATTTTTATACTTTGTTCTTATTTAAGGAATCGTACAACGACACAGCGGAGGCTGACGTTTGTATGGTAGAGGAGGGGTGAGGGAAATATTACATGGTGGTTAGAGTGGCATTTGTAGGTTATAACAAAGGGCAGGAGAGCAGAAAAGTGAAGGTATTATCTACATTCCTCGGTCTCACACACCCACGACAACAATAACAGTGATATATATATATATATATATATATATATATATATATATATATATATATATATATATATATATATATATATAGTACCAACGTTGTGATGCACAACATCTTTATTATTATTATATTTTAATATATATGTTTAGCATAGTTAGCCTTTGTCCTGATCTTCAGATTTTGCAAGGATTAAATATGGTACTTTTATGCTTTACCCCATTTTTTATATTGCTTCCCTCTTTTGTTCTTTTTTTCTTTTTTATCCAAGTCTATGTTTTGTATACAGGTTTTTTATTTCTCCTGACATTGATTGATGATTGTTGTCTTTTAAACTTTTAGATCCACTGATGATGGGGATTGTGTCTCCGAAACGTTTGGATTAATAATAAAGATGCTGTACATCACAACGTTGGTACTACTTTTCCTGACAAGACTAAGGTTCCCAAGAGGAAGATCTATTGCGGATATATATATATATATATATATATATATATATATATATATATATATATATATATATATATATATATATATATATATATATATATATATAATGCCATTTCGTTCATACTAAATGCTACAGGATGTCACATTAGCCAGAAGGAAAAAACTGATATAATGGCTAGACAAAAGAGAGGATTGGGGAAGAAAGGGAGGGACCCAGTAAGGGATGAGAATGGAAATGACTAAGGAGGAAAAGAGAGAGTGTTTTCTTTAAGGCGTATATATTGGTTAGTCTGGATTTGGAATGTCTTATTATACCGCAAATTGGTACACACACACACACACACACACACACACACACACACACACACACACACACACACACACACACACACACAAATGCAGTGATTTATGGAAGCATATAATCAGAGAACACATGCATGCTGCTTTTCTGTTACCCCGACATGTCTAGCCTCACCAATGAAACAACCTTCCCAGTACGATAATTTTAAGTTAGACGCCACTGTTTACTCGTATGTTCTGAAGGTGCCTACTATCGACATGAACGTCATAACGATGACCTTTTAGCTGTTCCTTACTTCCGTTGTATCCAGATAATATAAGCCAATGAGGCGAAGATGTCAATGGCAATCTAAAAGCCTAGACACATATGTATAATTTGAGTGGGAAGAATGAAAGAGTACCTTCAGTGCTTAATAGCACCTTTATTAGAATTTTGTTATATACACATTTCACTTTTTCTTTTAAACCTCCGAACGATTTTATTTAGTTAGGGCGGAATAAGAAATAATCCCCATTAGCCTTATACGTACAAAGACGTTCTTATATCCTATTCATCGTACCGTTATACAATTTTCATTGAAGTTAGGACACTTTTAGAAAGCTTCATCGCGAAGGATCAGCTTCGGTCACCGGGCATTACACGACTGAAATAGCTGCAGTCTCTTCTAAGGGATTCATACTGATACACACAACACCTGCCCTGCACCCTGCATACGTGGAACGAGGGGGACAAATGGAGTTGAGAGTGTTGGGAATGTGTGTGACTGGAGAGCAGCTAGAATGAAGAGGAATGAGAAAGAATGTTCATAAAGTCAAGTTGAGATGGTGTTCAGAGATGACAGTAATGTCGTGCCCAAACGTGGATTTTGGTTCGTGATTTTGATCTTTGACTGATCTGTGTCATTATCGATTCACCAGTTCCCACCCCCACCACCATTCCCAATATTTTCGCAAATTTCGATAATTATGCATGTTCGTTAACTGCTTGACTTGCGTCGCATCGTAAAACCGTAAAAAATGCGGGAGGGGAGGGGGGAAGGGGTAAAGAAATGGTGGTGGTGAACAAAGGACTGGATGGGATGAACTGGAGATTTGAACGAAAGTAGGAGGGGGGAAAGGAAGTATAGCCTGTGGAAATGGATGTGGTGCAATTAGTGGTGTGAATGCAGGGAAGCCACAGTATTATTAAACAGTATTATTCCACAAGGCTTCAAGGACCTATACAGAAATAAAAATACAGCCACAACTTTACGATGCGTCTTTTTTTTCTTTTTCTTTTTTTTTTTTTTGAGCTAGTAGAACAACTGATTACAAGATTCGTAAATGGAGCAAAGGTTAGATTCATTTATTCTACGAAGACCTGCTAGGTGAGACTAGCGGCCATATGTACCGTTCACAAGCAAATAAAATGAATAAATAAATTAAACATAGAATGTGGAAGTTAAAGGAACGAAGGAAAGAAGCGATTTTCAACTTGCCTGTATGTCTGTGAGTGTGATGCAGTTAGGGTGAGGGACTGAATTGCTGCAGTCAAACTCTTTATTTATATCCCCACATATAGAATATAGCTAGATGAATATTTATATCGGCCAAAAACAATATGCATTATAGTATTAACAATCAGCCATTACTAAAAGTAAATACTGTTCACCTGCCTTGTTCTAACCATATACTTTATTGGATGAGCACAGTAAAGCACGTCGTCTTTGTTATGAAACACTGAACTGACTGTCTGAGATACTTATTAAATAGACGCGTATTTGCAAAACAAGGCAACACCATTGTAAAATCTGTAAGTCTTTATAACTCCGTTGATATAGGTATCAGATAACGTTATCCTTTGGTTTTGGTAAGGTATACGTAATATGTAGGTTTTGTATTGCAAAATAAGTGAGTTTCACCAAATGGACATGGTAAGCCATATATCTCTACGTACTTCAGATATGTGTTGGCCAGCTCATGCTATCCTTACTGTTAGTCACGTTTTCTTGCTTGGTTTCTTGTTAAAATGTGACAGGCACTTCTACCCCTCAAAATTAACCGATTCTGACCAAACGTGGAAAAAATGACCATCCTATGACCTACATATGTCTGCAAGGTTTTGGTTGCTAGGCAATTACTCGTTGCCTAGCAAAGGAAGAATAACTGCTTCTTTCGCACTTTTCCCTTTTTGAGCTGAAGAAGCATTATTAATGGGCATAGAAAGCTCTGGCATCTTTAGGTGTAATCTTGAGTTCATTCCTTGTTGGAGGTGTGTCATCCATTTTCTTCTCTCTCCTCTGCTTTTCCAGTGGCAACCCTGCTAACATTCTCATTGTTCCTTGCAACCAGTTGAAGTTTTCAAGAATGCCCCCCTAGTTCCCCAGGACTAGATAGAATTGAATGAACCCCTGCATGCTTATAGACATTAACTAATATTACATCTTTCTATTGTACATGCATGTGCAACATTGACTAGGTCAGGGGTCAAAGGCCAATGCAAAAACGGTGAAAATAGCTAAAAATCACAACTGTGTTCGCACGAAATGCTAAGCTCCGAAGATTACTAATCCGGGGCCATGATTCTTGGGTGGAATGTTGCACTGGAGTACCTCTATACAGAAATGATACTTAGTGTCGAAACTCTCTTACAGTCGCTGGTAGTACTACCTAGATGTTGTACCTCTGGTGGGCAATTCTGCACATTTCAAGTTCCCGAGTTCCACGTTGGGTGGATAAAATCAAATGAAACTTTGCATGCTTATAGACATTAATGAGTACTTCCAGATTGCTTCATACGTGAATGACCTCTATCTGCCAGGTCAAGGTCATCAAGAGCAGATAATATGAAAAACGTTAAAATTATGGCAAAATGCAAAGGCTCCGAAGATTATTAAGCCAGGACCGTGATTCTTGGATGGGATATTGTCCTTCGGTCCCACTATACAGGATTGACTACCGAAGCTTACTTCTGGCCACAGACAAAGTTTGTTCCGCTTAGGGCTGGCCATCATGGCTCACTGGATTGTTAGATCATATCTACCTATAGGAATGAAAAATATTACACACACACACACACACACACACACACACACACACACACACACACACACACACACACACACAAACTGTAGATCAAAGGGCACAATAATGTGTCTAAAGTTACAAGAAGTGTTTTACACACACACACACACACACACACACACACACACACACACACACACACATATATATATATATATATATATATATATATATATATATATATATATATATATATATATATATATATATATATATATATATAAACTGTACATCAAAGGACACAATATTGTGTCTAAAGTAACAAGAAGTGTCACACACACACACACACACACACACACACACACACACACACACACACACACACACACACACACACACAAATACCAGATCTAAAGAATCGTTCTTCCAGCAGCATCTAAGTACCGTACTATGAGAGGTGTGCCCAGAGCAACAAGAAGATGGACAGGAGATTGGAAGAACAGAATATATAAAGGTCATCATACTGAAGGTGTTAATGAAGATTAATTGTCATACTTCACCACCAGGACCTCTCTTTGGAAGAATAAATAAACTGGGTGTAGCCAGAAGACGCTGAACCAGGTCACCTGACTAGCAGGGAGTACTTGGCCTGCCCTTGTACAGTAATACTTTTAGACGCGTATCTGGTCGGTTAAGGAAGACCCTAACACCTCTTCGTAAGCGATTGGTTTTGCATATTATACCTTGCTTCGTATTCTGTGTTACTTCATTTCAATATCACCAAACTCTGCAGACATAACGTACAAAACAATATTAATTAACAGTATATAAAATTAATCAGTACGGAGCTTCCTTAACCGTCTAGAGTAGGAGCTTTTGTCAGTCTGTTCACAAAGCTGCAGGTCAATTCCACTTAGTGCTAATTCATTGCCAACAATATGAGTGAAACCAACATCACGGCTACCAATAAAAACGAGAGAGAGAGAGAGAGAGAGAGAGAGAGAGGACCTCCCCAAACCCAAAGTCTGACGAATATATAGCAGAAAAATTGAACCATCTGAGACACACTAGTAAATTTAGGACTGTTGTTGTATCTCGCCAGTTGTCAATTTTCTCAGACGGAACTGAGAGGATGTTGGATTCTTTGAGCGTACGGACTGTCGTCTACAGAGAAAGAACAGTCACTAGATATAAACTGTGAGAAAGAAAGGAAAGGTTGATAAAGGGGAGGGTGAGAAAGGGGAGGATAAGAGAGCGAGAGAGGGGAAGGTGAGACAGAAAGGGAAGGGTGAAAGGGAGAGAAAAGGGTGAGAGGGAAAGGTGAGGGTGTGAGAAAGGAGGGCGGGTGAGGGAAAAAAGGGAAGGTGAGAGAGAAAGGGAACAGCGAGAGAGAATGGGAAGGGTGAGAAAGAGACAGGATAGGATGAGAAAGAAATGGGAGGTGAGAAAGGGGAGGGTGAGAAAGGGAGGGTGGGAAAGGAGGGGGTGGGCAAGGGGAGAGTGAGAGAAAAAGGGAAGGGTGAGGAAGGAGAGGTGAGAAAGGGAGGGGGTGAGAAAGAGAAAGCATAGGGTGAGAATGGGGAGGTTGAGAAAGGAGAGGACGAGAAAGGGGAAGGTGAGAGAAAATGGAGAGAGAGAGAGAGAGAGAGGGAGAGGATACAAAAAAGATAAGGACAGGCAAAGTGAGGACACTGGCTTGTATTCTCGTCGCCTAAAAACGTTCCCTGTCACCTCATCCTTAGCGATTTATTGTTCAATGTGGGTGGTTAATATACTTTTGTACGTTATTTATGCAAAGTATGGCTAATTTGGAAGGATTTATGTAACACAGACAATAAGGTGTAATAACCAAATAAATCGCGTAGGAAAAGGTGTTAGGAAGCTTCATTATCCTACGAGAATACGGGATTTGTAACATCAGAGCGACTGGCATCACAAAGCGTCACAACAGCACCACTGCGCCATAACCAGCAACAAGGAGCCAGTACTGAGAGCCAGGAAGTAGACTGGTGGGTGCCATAATACAGGAGCAAGGCGCCATAGATGGCACAGACGGCAACGCGTGGCCATCCTAAAGCCGAGATTAAATTTGTGGCAAAGTGTTGGTGATAAAGCCTGATTGACAGACATGAGGTAGAGGGTGGCCTGGCACACAAAAGTCCATCTCTCTCTCTCTCTCTCTCTCTCTCTCTCTCTGCCCTTCATCGACATAACTGCAACTTGGAGCGCCAGTGGATGATGGTGTGTGGAGGTGACCACTAGCGAAATGGAATGCTGGTTTTTACGTACACCGAGAGGCTTTTGGAATTTGATAGAGATGAGGCCTGCTGGTGTTACTGACGGTGCAAGGGAGGGGTGGTGCTAGCAGAGGGGCCAGGGGCTGTAGGGACGAGGTAAATGGAAAGGGACAAAGATAAAAAGATACTGATTTCGGCGGTGCTCTAATATACACTATCACAAGTAAGGTAATACTGTAAGTAATGATTTTACCGGAACTTCAGTCTAAAGTGTCAGATGTAGTTAACTACTTAGGATTCTGTGGAGGCAATCAGTAATTAGTCCCTTGAATACGATGTCATTTTTTATAGTTTGATATTAATACCACCAGACAAACTGATTCAGTTTATAGAAGATCCCATGCACTGGGGAAAAAATGATCTTCAGTCGCTCATCCGCATGTTATAGTTCTAGTTACCATCGTGAGAGTTCATATAGAAGGGAAAGTATAACTGTACTCCTTTCTCTTTAACTCGGCTCAGGTTTTTGCCTTTTTACAGCATATTTTACAAAGATCAATAGCAGAAAGAGACAGTGATATGGCTGTGCATGTTGTTTTCCATAGCATTTCTTAGTGATTAGCATCATATTATTTAGATAACCTGTTGTTAGAACTGAGCATTCAAAATGGAGGAATGGCAGTTTTAGGCCAAGTTAAAGTAAAAGAGTATAACTCAGGTCGTCACTAACATACTTTTTTTTACCGTATCATTTCATAGGTTATTGTGTTATCATCTGGGACTAAAAGTAATGGTTATAAAATATTAATTTTATATATAATAGTGCAAGCATTACCTTTGAGTTAAAGAATGAAAAGGATGTATGCCAGTTGACTGAACCTTCATAAATGTTGAAATTACAGAACTGAGGATTGAAGGTTATGTAACTCCTACGTTCTTTCATACTTAAATTATGTAAGATGTTTTAATGGTATTGAACACATAATCATGCTTAACTGATGTACAAGATATAAAAATAATAATGGTTTTAATTCTTGTGGGTCATTACTGGGGCCACTGACTAGCCTACTAAATTATAACGATGGCGATGATGATCGCGTTCTGCCTTACAGATGAGTGGGGAATGTACTGAGCCTGCTACCAGTCTTGCTACAGTGTACTGAAAAACAATACTTGGCTGTTCCGAGTGTAATGCCACTCTGAGTTTCCCAGTATACGCTGCCTGGGAAAAGCAAGTGAACTCGTAAACAGACGAGCGTGGGACGGTCGAAAGGTGGACCGTAAAGTTAAACAATGAACTTGTTTTGAATGGGCACATGTGAACAAATGTAAATTCTATTATAGGAAGGCAATAATACATTATCAGATAAATCAGTTTCAGTGTAGGCATTGATTTGTTGTAGGACAGAGGGTGTCGCACGTATATCTCTGCCAACAGAGGGAGTGTCATACTGAGACTGGTATTGGCTGTTTGTAAGTTTGTTTTTGTCATATCAACTGTTACTACAAGAAAAAGTACACAGAGAGGGCAATATCCGCCCTTGACTTTGCCCTGTGACTTTGACCATTGACAGATTATTTTAAAAATTTGAATCCCTTCTGTCTTACCTGACCCTTAACACTTCCACCAAGTTTGGGTCAGATTACATGAAA
>NC_137034.1:20820716-20845716 GCF_032717465.1 Coenobita brevimanus
TCTAAACCTTTTCTTCTATTCCTGAGAGACTAGAATATCTGTGACAACTGATGGCAAACCCTTCTCTGTATCCTCTTACACTCTCTATACTCCTTTCAAAGCCAAAGGTGGGTATTCTGTATATGTGTACAACAACATATCTTACTCTCGTGTTCCTGTTATTCTCAGATAAAACTTATTTGTGCTGTTAACTGATCACCTAATTCTACTAAATATGAAAAATTCTTCAGCTATCTTCCTTCTATGATGGAACACATTAATTTTTACCTTTTCTGAAATCTCCATTGTGGGAGATTTCAATGTTTACCACCAGCTTTGGCTCTCATCTCTTTTCACTGATACACCTGGTGAACAAGCCTACATCTTTTCTATCGTTAATGACCTAGAGCAGCTTGTACAACACTCTGTCTGTATCCCAGACTGCCTTGGAGAGAGTTCCAACATACTTGACCTCTTCCTTACAACTAATCCTCCTGCTTACACTGTTATTCTTTTCTCTCCGTTGGGCTTCTCCAATCTCAGCCTTATCAGCTTAACCTGTCCTATTGCTTTAATAATGCATATGGACACTACCAAGAAGTGACAGCTGTGGCACTTTAGAGCCGTTGATTGGGAGGCCCTCAGGCAGTACTTCTTTGCTTTTCCTGGAATAATTATTGTTTCCAAGGCCGAGAGCTATCTGAGTGTGCCTTGCACATTTCGGGGGTTCTTTGTAAAAAAAGAAATAAAATCCCTCACGTCATCACATTTGGTTGCAATGCCTTTGAAAATGGGAGGTGGTAGCCAGGGTAATAAAAGTAGATGTTGGAAATGCATAAGTGCAGCATTTGATACTAGGCATCTTTCTACATATCGTGTGTGTGTGTGTGTGTGTGTGTGTGTGTGTGTGTGTGTGTGTGTTGTAATTAATGACCATAGTAGTACCTAGCACCAACATTATAACCCTCTGAGGCACGGTGACACGAATTGCGTTCTTTATGGTTTGGCATATAAAAGCATGAAGACGTGAATCGTATTGTTAAGCAGAAAAAATGCTGTCAAAAGGAAAGTTTTTGGCCGATTTGCGACAAATTTGGGTGTGTTCTAGTGGGTGCGTCTCTCTTCCGAGGTAAACATTTGGCACCATTGTGACTGCTCTTATGAGGCAATGCGCAGCAGAAAAACCTCAGTATCTCACAATCAGGCAGGCTGAAGGTAATGCTGCTGTCAGTCATCTCTTTAACCCCTACACCGCGGGCATGTTTACCGATGTTTTGCGTGTGCCGCGGGGTTATTCGGGCTCCGACAGACTCTCAAAAAATATTTGCCAAAAATCAGTTATTAGTCCTAGAATATTAAAATTACATATGCTTATGGCACATACCTTCAGCTTTCTCCTGGAATGTTTGTTGAGCCTTCGTCAGTTACCATAGGAATTGTGGAGACCTCTGAAGTTGGGTAACGAAGTCTCCACTTTACAGTTCCCGACATCCCGTAATATGATTACCATAGCCAGATATTAACACTATAAACACTACTCTATGATTTTCAAGTAGTTTGGGATCCATACTCCAAAAAAAAACCCACTGTGAAAGCAATGAAAATTATGAGCGCGTCTGACCGCCGCACTTCCGCTAGTTCGCTCTTGGTACTCTGTCATTTATTATTCATAAAACCCCTCACACTTTATATTTCTATAACTACATAACACTTATATATATCTACAGTCTTTATCCATAAGTTTCCTTCAGTAGTATTAGTTTATTGCCACTGTAGGGATTCAATTTCTTTCAGTAAAATACGTAGCATTCACTTTTTCGTCCTGTATACTGGCATTGAGAGTGAATGTCACTTTCATCTTCACTCTCATAACTCATAGTATTCAGACATGCTAGAATGAAACTTTCACTTTCATTACTCCTAGGGTATATACTCGTATTCTTATAATACTACTCATTTACATTTCTATTTACGTTCTCTATTTTATTTACGTTATTTACATTTCTATTTCATTTACACTGTGTTATGCACTGTCACTTGAAGTAACTTATAAAACTATTTTCCACTGTTCACGTATATTTACATTCATTACTTTCACTTGCTGTTTACACATTATTTACAATTCCACTTGCACTGTTTTACTCAATAGAAAGATCGTAGTCACTCTTTTATCAATTGTCAGCCCTTTACCTCTTTCCACACGAGGTTTAGTAGGGGGTAAAGGTCACAGGGCCCTTGCATGGGGGTGAAAAAAGACCCTGAAGTCAGCAAGAGGATGAGCCGTACCTCCTCTTCGGAATCTGAGAGAGAACTGCTAGGAGGGCCGGCCTGGGTTGAGGCCTACTTGAGGGTTATTCAGCACTACCAACGTAGCTCTTGAAACAGCTAAGTCTAGCACTGATATGATTGGCAGGAAATCTAGACAATACATTATAAATTTGGTAGTTCCAGGTGAATGTAAATATCACTTAGGCTTCTCCCTTCCCTCCTTACATGTATATTTATTACGAAAATAGATTAGAGGCCTATTTTGGAGATATAAAATCAGAGCTACCAATGTTAAATCTTGAAACAGCTTTGTGTAGCACTGATATGATTGGCAGGAAATCTAGACAATACATTATAAATTAGGTAGTTCCAGGTGAATGTAAATATCACTTAAGCTTCTCCCTTCCCTACTTACATGTATATTTATTACGAAAATAGATTATACGGCATATTTCAAGGGGAAAAAAACAGCGAAAATTAGCGAACGAGTGCACGTGAGGTGTTGCCAGGTGATAATTAGCCAATTCCAGGTGTATGGCACTCTCACTTACCTTATTTCTTTCTTGTATATATTATTTGGTATAAGAATACGACATAGGGCTTATTTCAATGGATGAAATCAGTGAAAAATTCCAGGGAAGATTTACTTAGCGTAGCATGGCCGGGCAGGCGAGAGGATAGGGTAATGGAGGGGGGGTAGGGAGGGGAGTCAAGAACGGGGAGAAATGGCTAAATTGTCAACAATGGATGGGAGTACAGATGAGATTAGGAGTGCTGACTAGTGTTGGACATCGGCAGTACTGATAGATGATACAAGCCCCCACTTGGAAGCCCGGGTGAATTCAAAATAACACAGAATCACAAAAGCGACGCCCCGCGGTATGATCCCTTGCTCCCAAGCGTCACGAAAGTGACGCCCCGCGGTTAAGGGGTTAAATCTGCCATTTTCCCCCTCTCACCTGAGGCAGAAGCCATTATTGAAATATTGTGATTGTACAGTGTTACTGACTATAATGTGAAGTAATTGTGTCAATGGAACATAGATATATTGTTTGTAAGGCATTGGGGCCCATTATCAGACGTTAGGACTAGAGGCAGGAGTTTGGTATGTTATAGTGGGGTTTCCACTCTGCTTCACCTTGCCCATAAATGATGTGAGTATTTTACCTTTATAATGAAGCCAGTACTTATATTTTGTGAAACATATAGTGCCTGGATTAGTGAAATATCTGACCTACCATAGCAGGCATTATGTATGTCATAGAGATATGCCATAGTCACTAACCCTTATCCGCCAGTTGACGTGTAAGCATGACATGATTGAGGGTGCGGAGGGCCGCCGGTTGCCTTGCTATACTGCACTCACCTTCCCGCCACTGTTTGAGTACACTACCGTTTTCTGTGATACCTACGGGGTAGGTAGGACCCACAGGTACCCCGCGGCTGTGCGATCCAGTCTGTACTCGGCAGTAGTAGCGTGAGGAGCCATGACATCTTCCTCTGCATCGTCCGATTCTGTTCCACTGCATGAAGGGCCAATTGCCTCATCAACCCCCGTGAAAATTCAGCCCTTAGTGCCACATAAAGGGCTTAGTGATGGTGCCATAGGACGTGCCCTTGACGATACTGTCTCCTCTTGTACACTCAGCTAGAGTACGTCCTCTGAGGAGAAAAAAAAACTACGACGTGGAGAACGAGCTCTCTCTCCCTCCATCCCCTACTCGCCCTCCGACGTCAGAGAGGGCTCTCCAACTTCTCCAGGAGGAAGGGACAGTCTACGAGAGTGATGATTTCGGCAATGAGGAGGCGCAAGATGACCCAGGACATCGGGAAAGTGACGCGGACCTGCGGTCATCTGCGGGAAAATACGCCACAGAGCTGTTTCCCCTACACTCTCACCGCCTACTTGCTGACGTATCTTCCTCCAGCGCTCTCCCACACCTCAGCCTACCACTTCAAGGGCAGAATCTCCACAATCAGGCCCTTTGGGAGTGGTATGAGTACTGAGCAGGTGTGTGTAGAAGTGTAAATAGTGTACAACAGTGCAGAAGTTTGTGTATTTTCATATATGAGTGAAATGTGTGATATTATAAGTGATAAGATATAAGTCTTTTAGAAGTTCTACAAGTGCATATAAGTGGTTTATAGTAAGTGCAGTACAGGAGTTGATACTGTTTATTGGATAATGGTTAGAAAATTATTGGATATACCTTGAGTTTGCCTACCTGTTACCTGAAAGAAAACCCCTTGTGAGCGAGCCACAATGAACCATACCTGCTTCGCTATACTTAAATTATTTCACTCAATACTCAGTGGGATTGTGCAAAATATGAGCATCAGTGTATCTGTGATGTGAAGTACAAATAATGTTAGATGTGTAAAACATTTATATGATTGACACTATAATCCTGATTAGTACAAAGCAGTCTGATTTACAGTACAAATAATTACCTCATACTCTACGATCATGCGTGAAAGAGCAACAGCACTTACTTGTCAAAGTGCAATTACCCGTAATCGTGATATAAAGTGCAGTTCAAAGTGTCTTAGTAAAGGAGAAATACGATTATTTACGGAAGAAGTGAGTGCAGAGAAACGACGAGATATTTCTTTTCCCACACACCTACAAGGCATAGTGGCATGGTGGTGTGGACGGTAAATCCTTGGGTGAGCCACATGAACTGGGTGAGGACTCATTTTCACGGCGGTGAGTAAGGAGGAGTAGAAAAAACGAGTGGAATATTCCTCATTCCAAGGACGCACGGGCACTGTTACAATCACCCCTCCAGTCAGTGCTGCCAACACTAGCCGGCCGGGCCAAGGAGTGGCACACGCTCGGAGCCACGCGCCAAAACGTGAAAAACCACACGTCTTCAACTCATCCTTTCTCATCAACGGGACCACCTGGAGACCTCGGGATACCATCATTGGAAAGAGAAAGAGTTGATGAGTCTTATGAGCTCTTATTTGAATATCTAGGTATTATAGTTTGTCAGATATGAGGGTTGAAGTAAGGGTATTTTTCCCAAAATCTCGGAAATCGCCCGGAGGGAGGAGTGAGCCACGGTGGTTAACACCCCGGCGACCAAGGGCTAAGGAAACAAGTGGTCATGTATGCCATAGAGTCAGGAAGGGAATAATAGAGAAGGCTGGGATAGAACCATGTGATAGTGTTTTATATTTCATATGGTTCAGTGTGAAATATATGTATAAAATAGTGTGGCGAGTGTTCGTCGAGAAATATTGTGTGCATTGACTGACTTAGCTCAAACATAGTGCAAGTATCAGAGACAGCAAATATGCCACACAATCACTGACTTCAGTGAAAAGCTATGGTACCAATCTCAGGCAGTGCTATATTGTGTATGGTCTAGTGTGAATCAAACGAATAAAACGGTGCAGCAAGCTTTCCCCAAGAATTATTGCATGCATTGACTGACAGCAAAAACCTAGCACAAGGATCAGAGACAAGAAATATGCCACACATATATACGTATGTCGTGCAGCGAATGTTCATGGAGAAATCTATTGTGTGCATTGCATGTGTGGTGCAAGGAGGAGAGGACAAAATATGTCCCCTCCCCCACACACACACACTCACCCATACACACACGCTTGCACACTACATAACTCTTCGTCTTCAACCCCTTCAAGGTTCTGCCAACATCTCAACACCTCTGGAGGAAGAGAGTTATCCATATTTTGTTGATTTGTATATTGACCAATTTCTATATTTCTATACTTTTTACACACATTAAGTATTGTTTTCTACATATATACATATGAGATGGAAGAAAGTTGAGGTTCAGTATCACTACCTAGCATAAAGACTGGTGGTCATGTTAAGTTTCTGAGAGCACTATCAAAAAGCTTATGATATTTTACATTTATACTTTGAGTAAAAAAAGAAAATAATAAAACCTAATGAGCGAAGATATGTAGATGTGGGTGTGGCAGGGAAATGTGGTGTTTTTATCTCCTTCCAGATGAGGAGGAGAATTCTGTTTGTCATCCATTTACTCGAAAACTATTAGACGTACCGATTTCCTGTAAGAATCATGAAAAAGATTAGTGAATTCTACGTATGTACAGGACATAACAATGTAATATCTCTGATGAAAAGTTGTTGTTACATAGGCGGGAATATAAAGGTTATTGTGCGCACGTGATGAAAGTGCAGCACGGCCGTGAGTACCCAGTAGTTTTTTGTGATTTACTCGGAAACTATGAGGCCTATCAAAAATTGGTGCAGCCCATACGAAAGCTCATGAAATTCTACACAAGATTATGAAATAAAAACAATCTGTGTGTGAGAAAACTTTTGCATATTCACGGTGGCCAAATGTACTTTTATTCGTACTTTTCTGTATTTTTTTTTTTTTTTTTTTTGCTTATCGGCTAGAACAAACATCGGCGAATAAGATATGTAAGTTTCATGGCAATATATAGAGGTTTGGGTGGCAAAAATAAGTCTAGAATACGTGTTTTCAGCAGTGCGCGGGTGGGCTGGCGGGGAGGGGGGCGGAGTAAAATCGTGTGTCGGCAAAACTTATAATACTTATGCATGTGCGAGAGGGTTAACATTAACATCACCTGAAAAAATGATACTGTGTCTCTGAACATGTACGAATATGAACTGGAACAGCGACACTATTTTCTTCCAGCTTCCCTCAGTTAACCCGCCATGTGTCAGTGTCATTTTAAAACAGTCTGACATAATGCCTCGGCCAGTGCCAGTGCCATCTTAAAATGGTCTAAAATAAAAAACTTCATTGTGACAGCATTTTTCACGATTCGCAGGTAAAAATTGGCAGGCATGTAAGGTAACTGTTCCTCTACCATCCCCCACACTGTCAAGGCCATACACTCACTCACTCCCCCCCTCACGCTCGCTCTGCCTCACTCTGCCTCTGTGCCTCACCCAGTGCTGTACATAGTGAAGGCATTTTGTAAATATTTTCATGTAAGTGTAAGTTGTAAATATTTTCTCTTAAGTCTAAGGACTATATAGTGAAGTCAAGTTGTAGATACCTTCTTGTAAGTGCCAGGACTGTACATAATGAAGTCAGGTTGTATCTATCTTCAAGTAAGTGTAAGATAATGCATTCACAGTGAGAAAGACACGCAAATTGTGATAGATGCTGAAGTAATATGTGATCAGAAAAGTGTACTGAACATTGCTATACCTTCCCAGCATAAATACCAGAGTATACCTTACACAGAAAACGGCTTTCTCTCACGTACGTGGTGAGCGTGAGAGAGAGGCTATACCTGTACATGAGTATGCAGGACTCAATAAAACCGAAATTCATTGTTTCCACATCAAAATCTATCATTTTATCCAAAAAAAAAAGATCGAAAAATGGTCGGCACTGGGGTGGCCCAGAGGGCTAAAAATAGCCAGCACTTGGCGGGTTAAAAAAGAACTAGCTACATGTCACTAAAATTGGGGACAAGGGGAGGGGAAAGGGGGACGAGGAGTGACATTTACCCTTTCCTCATATACAGTACTAGCCTGTGTTACCCTTACCATTCCGCTGCCTATTCCATCTCCAGCACTCTCGCACCCGCAGCCTTGTTGGTGAGTCGTCAAGGCACTAATTCAGTCACATATATTTTTTATTAATTCAATACTTTTGGGGGATATGTATACAATATATCTATATCTATATCTATCTATCTATCTATCTATCTATATATACAGGGTGTTCGTAAAGTCCTTGAGTGGGTTTAAATATTTATTTAGCCAAAACCATTAGTGATAGAATGATACGGTTTTTTGCATAATATGGGCTACACAATAGTTTTCTTATATGAGTTACAAAAGTTCAATGTGGGCTCCTCATCTGGCCCTCAGCACATCCAACTGACGATCGATTTCTTGCCATGTGACCCCCAGTATATCACTGGTGACGTTACGTATGGCTTCCATTTTCCGTTCACGAAGGATGTCCGTGTTTGGAGCAGGTGTTTTGTAGACTTCATCTTTAACATAGCCTCGAAGGAAGAATTCATAGTGTGTAATACAAGGAAGCCGAGGGGGCCACGATATCGGCCCATCATGCCCAATCCATTTGCCTGAAAATTTCTCGTTGAGCAACTGGCGCACATGTAAACTCATGTGAAACACATTGAACTTTAGCAACTCATATAAGAAAACTCTATTGTGTACTCCATTTTATGCAGAAAGAAACGCATCATTCTTTCCCTAATGGTTTTGGTTAAATATTATATATATCTATATCTATCTATCTATCTATCTATCTATCTAGAGAGAGAAAAATCATCATCATCATCATCCGGACCTCCTTTCCCACCCAAGGGCAGGGTGAGGAGTAGCAATGTCCAGACAGCCCAAATTTTGCCCAATCCAGTGGGCCACGCTTTCATTCACTCATCATTCAAGCCCCTGGAATCTTGGCTCTATTGGATACGCCAAAAATACTCACCACGTTCTGTAGCTTCACATAACCGTATCCAACTGAATCAATCCGGATGCTGCCACGTTAAAAAGGGGCGCCAAAATCCCTGATCATGCACTTCTCACAACATCCATCCAGCCAGTTCGATCTCTTGACAGTTCCCTAGCCTCACCGACTTCCAAACCTCTCTTCCTCACACACTCATCCACCATATCTCTCCACCTTCTCCTTGGCCTGCCTTGCCTCCACCCTCCTTCAAATTCGCTCAGATATACCTTTTTCACCACTCTATTGTTAACCACACTCTCCACATAACCATACCATCTCAGTACACTTTCTTCGATCCTGGTATCCACCGACTTCCTCACTCCACACCTTTCACGAATCACATTATTTCGTATCGTATCCACCCTCTGTACTCCACATACAGGACATTCCTCAGCAATCCCATCTCCACTGCTCTTACTCTTGACTATTCATTTTCATGCCACACCATAGTCTCACATCCATATGTTAAAGTTGGCACTAACACTTCCTCATGTTAGCTGTTAGGACTCCATATTATAAATACAATTAATTATAGAAAACATGATAGATAGATAGATAAATACATAGATAGACAGAGCTCCAGGCAAGCCTGGGAATGGGAAATGATCTTGCGAGTGTAACTGAGGAAATGTTGACAATACACTGGAAGCAGCAAGTCAGGGGATGATATAGGTAGTGTGTCAGCGAGATAGCATACGAACAATGCCTAGTGACCATACACACATACAGACATACACACAGGTTTCTAGAACATTCCAACAACAGTGTAACACACGTGACATGACCCCTGCTACACCAGAATTTAGGAAGCAGAGCTCAGAAGGAGGCAAGCTATAGAACCGACAGGTAGTGGAGAGAGTGAACAAGAGAGGGGTCCAACTAGACTTACTTATTGTATTCAGTCTCTGTAATACATACACTGCTCAACTTAAGATTTTCTCTGAAGATAATAAATCAAGATAAACTCCCTGTATTCATCTTTAACTCCCACTACAAGAATCGAGAGTCACATTTCGTGGCAGCGGTGGGATAAAGTGGACATGGATGGTGTAAATACCACACAGTAGTCTGGTGCTATGTATAATCCTGAGGCTGAAGTATGAGATGGTGGTATATCTGGACAGACTATGTAAACTGATGTGTTATGAGTGAAATAAAAAAACTGTGAGTGTCCAATGCGTTGATGGTGTACAAGCTTATCTGGAGCAAAAGTGAAGTTGCAATGATTATGATTATTGTTATTTCTGATGATAGCCATTTCACAAGGGACTGTATCAGTAGGCTGAAACGTCAAAATGTACGCAGGACAAAGATGAACAGCACGTAAGGATGTGCGGCACTTTCGTTCAATCGTTGATTCACTTGCAAAAGTGACATTGGTCCGTCTCTTGGAGACCATGATGAGTTCGGTGTCTGTGTTGATGTTGATGATGACCAAAGTGTTGTTATTTTTACAGGGGAAGGGGTGTATTTGATATACTGTTAACAGGTCTTCAGTTATGAATGGTACATGAACTACTACTGATGTTGGTATTAGTGTTGCTTCTAAATATGGATAATATTGCATGAATTCTCTACTTCGGAACAAAGGCTTCAATTTATGTTTATGTATGCCTTGACTAATTATTTGACGTAGCTCATGAACTGGGAGTAAGTCAATTGTAATCTTGCCATCACCAGCATTCGAAATTCCTTGCATAAGTGCCCTGTAACGAACTCTAGTGTTGTCTAATTGTAGTAGAATTGTGTCAATATGTTCCGTGGTAATGGAGAAGTGTTGGAAAAGTGTTATGTTACCTTCCATTTCATTTATTTTATCTACACTTTTGAGAGCTATGTTTTCTGCATTTTTCAGATTTTTCACAATTGTCTTCATTGCTGAGTTATGTCCTGTGATGAATTTATCTTGGTATGTTAGTAATAATAATAATAATCTGGCCTTTTGTTTCTCAAAAGCGCCAGTTCTTCCTTTTGGGAATTCATTAGCGCTCGACACATTATTTTTACAATTACCTGAGCTATTTTATTAAATTTGTTGTTTATTTCTTTAAGGTCATCCTCTGTAGCCAATCTAAAGATGTTCCCAAGAACTGCGCCACCCAGTCGAACAAACCGTGCTTTTGGCGATTACGTGTGATGTTGTTCCTGTCGCTCAATACCTCCGTTCCATAAGATGGGAGATCTTGGATCATGATGAGCATAGTTGACTTTGCCTGTTCTATTTTCCATTTCGCTAAATTCACTATTTCATTAAGTCCAGGGTTTGCATAGGTTTCGAGATATTTTCTAGATAAGAAGGTAATTCATACAAGTAATCCAGACTTAATTCAGTACTCATGACGTCTTTTACGATTGAAGTCGTGGCCGTTGGAGCTATGAGGCATCCTTGTCGTACTATGTGTTGGGGTCTAAATACGCATATCCTCTTGCTATGTAGAGGAGAATCCATAGCATAAGTCCGTTCATCGCTACCTACCAAAAAAAAAAATCTATAATTTCCTAATATGGTCATGCTGTGGTCGATGATAGTGATGATGTGAATTACGGTTGATTGTTATTTCATTTATAGAAGAAGTTTAAATCGATATTTAATTCTCGTAAATGATGTACTGTTGATTTTATTGGAACAGTTGCACCTATGTTTGCTTGTTTGGTATATGACCTTAATTTCTTTTTGTAATCATTGTTGTTTTCTTGCTTGGTTTCTTGAGTTACATTCGCCTGTTCGGTTGTATCCGATGCTGAATAATTATTGGATAATTCCCTTGAAACTCGTTTTAAATGGTCAATATAAACTTGTTTCTCCTCGCCAGTTGACAGTGACTTAATTAAAACTTTGTTTGCTTTTTATATTAATTACTCTGTATGGGCCCTCAAATTTTGGGGATAATTTATTGTCTCTCGTATGAATGATACGATAAACAATGTCTCCTAAGCTGATAGGTGAATCTCTTGCCTTCTTGTTAAATGCCTCCGTCATTTCTTCCTTGGACATCGTTAATTGTTTTTTGACTCTTTTGTGTATGTCCTGGAATTCACGTAAACGGAGTTTAGAGTAATCTTCGTAATTGTATATTGGCATGCTGTCACCTTCTAGGAGCTCATATGGTAGTTTTTTTATCTGTCCCATATATAATGAAACGTGGTGTGTCACCTATGGATTTATTATTAGATCCATTAATTGAGGCTTCTACTTTGGGAATCCAATCATCCCAGCTTGCATAATTTTCACTGAGAATGTGTCGTAGCACATCTAATACTTTTTTGTTTTGTCTCTCTACTAACCCATTAGATGCTGGGTGATAGGCTAAAACGTTAACCTTTTTGATGTTGTATTGTTTACATATTTCTTGTAAGATATCAGAATTAAATTCTCCTCCATTTTCACTTATTAGTACCTTTGGGGTAGTAAAGCGACATATTACATTATCTGTTATTGCCTTTGCTGCTGTCTCTGCTGTTTTATCTTTAATTGGAGCTAAAATGACATAACGGGAAAAATGATCCGTTGCTATGAATAGGTATTGGTTATTATTGTATGATAATGGCATCTTGAGTAAATCAACAGCGACAACATCCCATGGTTGATGTGGTACAGGGTAATTACACATAGGTGCTGGTGTGATTGGCTATCCTTTGTGTTTTCACATGATTCGCATCTGTCTGTATGATTGTTTATATCTTTTCGTAATGAAGGCCAGTAATATAACAGCTGGGCTTGGTTGAATGTCTTATCCTTTCCAGGATGTCCTGCATGTGGGCTATCGTGTATCGTTCGTAATACCTGGGGTATCATGTCATTAGGCACCACCAACTGGTTAGTATTTCTTTGGCGTTTTGGTTGTTTCGGGTTAATCTTGTATAATGTATTATTGACCATTGTGAATTGTTCGAGTGGTACATGCAGTTTGGGTAATTGTATGTCATCTCCACTTTCTAACTTGTATATAACTTTAGATCATATTGGGTCAAGTCTTTGTGCTGTTGCGATGTCATCGTGGTTTGGGATATTTCCTTTGAGATCTAACGCCGCGACCTGAATTGTGTTCGGGTTCCTAGATAATGCGTCAGCTACTATGTTCATTTTACCTTGTATATAATGAATTTGTACACTGTAGTTTTCAACTGTACATTTCCATCTTGCTCTCCTCCCAGAAAGGAGTTTTTCTTTAAACATACCCACCAGTGGTTTATGGTCGGTGAATAAGTGGATTTCGTAACCATATACCAAATCTCGAAACTTTTGTAATGCAAAAACCACTGCAAGTGCCTCTAAGTCTGTAGTGCAATAGTTTTTCTCTGCACCTTTTGTTTGTCTGCTTGCAAATGCAATTGATTGATTCTTTCCTCTTTTATCTTCCTGCATCAGTACAGCCCCTAATCCTTTAACTGATGCGTCTGTACAAATAAGAAATGATTTTGTGTAGTCCGGATATGCTAAACAAGGTGCATTTGTTTGTTTAATTTGTAGATTGTTAAATGCCCTTTATTGTTCTTCTTCCCATTGGAATATAGCATCTTTTTTCAGTAGTTGGAATAGAGGAAAGGCTATATGAGAGAATTGTGGTACGAATGACCTATAGTACCCAGCTAGACCTAAAAATTGTCTAACTTCGTCAGTCGTAGTGGGTTCAGGAAAATCTCTCACTGCCTGTATTTTGTCATCAGTGGTCTGAATATCATTAGATCTTAATTTGTGGCCTAAGAAATTAATTTCCTTAAAGCAAAATTTGCATTTAGGAAGCTTAATTTTTAAACCAGCATCACTAAGCTTTTGTAAGAGTAAGTCTAATTTCTTGAGATGATCCGTAATATTTACACACCTGCATATATCCCTCAATCATTTACAACCCTTCCTTTTCTCATATCTCATGCATACCAACTACTCTTTTCTACTCGTCCATCCTCTTACCTTCTTTTCCACCTACCTAGTAACTTTGATCTCCTATCCTACCTACTTACCGTATTAACTTGTTTGTCTGACCCTGATCTTAGGAATCCCTCATCATCTTACCTGTTACCATGCTCACCATCCTCCTGAGTTCTACCTCTACTCACACCTCAGATTCTTAAAGTTTTACAGTATTCTTCACGGGTCTAGAGGCTCCCTAGCACCTCTTACCTCACAATGTTGGTAGATCATATCACTCTAGTTACATTAAATAACATACAGGAGACTATTAGTGTGCCTGAAACAAAATACAGGTTTGTCCATATATAACGCCCCTCCTCCCCTTCGCTGAAAGATTACTAGTGTCATGAGGCGACGGCTCAATAATTGTTATCAGTGAATATCCTGAAGCGTTTATTCTTTTCCGACCCCCACTGCTACGTTTGAGCCCACACCAGCATACCCAGCCGTCCCTGCAACACGTAAGATACCGCCAGATGAGTTTTAGTGGAGCGCTTTTTAAGAGCCAGTTTGTACAGTATATTTAGATGAAAGAGACGGTAGAGAGATCCTTACCCCTCCCACCCAAAGATTTATTTTCTGCTATATTCTTGCTCTCTCAAGTCGATTATTTTCAGTTCAGGATAAATCCTTAAGTCTGGAGGGTTTAGAAATAGCACCATTAACCTCTTCATTAAAGGAGTTCTTCCCTATGCTTTTGCGTGTGTGTGTGTGTGTATGTGTGTGTGTTAGGATTCTGGTCTTCCTTTACAACCCGTCGCTGTTTTACTTCTCAGGTTCTCTTACTTTTTTCAGTGTCTCCTGTTATTTCCTTTTTGACGGTAAGCCGATGTACTCTGCTTTTTTTTTTCTTTTTTTTCCGGAGAAAGAGAGAGAGAGAGAGAGAGAGAGAGAGAGACAGACAGACAGACAGACAGACAGAGCAGTGACTTCTTTCCCTGTGGTTATAAGTCGGGTCCTACGTCTTGGAGTTTATTGTCCCGTTTACTTTAAGACGCCGGAACCTCTGCTTCCCTTTTACCCCCACCGGCCTTGTGTAGTTTTTGTGTATCTTTTTTGTATATACAGTATGTAAATGTATTAACTTTGTTAATTTTTCTTAATTTGTGTGGACAGTTGACGTATATGGAATAGTTCCTGACTCCTCTTGTTCTCTTTCATATATTCATCTATCTATCTATATCTATATACCTAGGCTGCTTCCCCCAAGGAAAGGGAGGTAGCCGAGACAGGACGACACACTCCCCATTTACTCATCCATTCAAACACATTCATTCGCATCTTAGCCCCAAAGGGGAGAACGAACAGATCCTCACCCCACCACACCGCACAAGGGTCAACTGCGCAATGCAATCAGTGACATCCACAGCAGGGCCCGACAGCAGAACTGGTTTACCCTTGCCACATCATAACAGACCCATCCCCTTACCCGCACCTGACCTGACTAGCTGATCAGACCAAATGCGGGAGAATATCCCCTCAGGGCTGCGTCATCACTTATTCATTCATAATTTCTCTCCATTTATTTCTGTCACGCACAGCCACTCTTCCTTGCTCAACAGACATCCCTCTCTCATCCAGCGCTCTCTTCACACTGTCCATCCATCCTATTCGTGGTCTTCCTCTCAGCCTTACACCTCTCACATCAGATCTAGTTATCTTTTTCACCAATTGCTCATTATCCATTCTCTCCATATGCCCAAACCATCGCAACACCCTCTGCTCAACTCTACCAGCCATCTCCCGAACAACTCCAGCTCTCCTTCGCACTTCATCATTTCGCACCTGATCCATACGCGTCACTCCACACATACTCCTCAGACACCTCATCTCCATTACATTCAAACTTTTCCTCTCTGCTACACCCATATTCCATGTTTCAGCCCCATATAACGCAGTCAGTACCACAACACCCTCATACAGCCTTCTCTTTACATCCATTCTAAGCGAACGACATTTAAACACTTTTTTCATTCCTCCCAGCACCTTTCCTACTTCATTTATTCTAAACTTCACTTCTGCATCTATTCTTCCATCCACAGCAACATGTGACCCTAGATATTTAAAACAATCTACCTCCTCAAGCAACTAACCATTCAAAACTATATTCATCCCCCTACCATCTATCAACCTCGTACACTTCATCACTTTACTCTTATTCTCATTTACTTTCAATTTCCTCCTTTCACACACCCTTCCAAACTCCTCTACCAACTGTCTCAATCTCTCCTCTGAATCAGTCACCAGTGCAGTATCATCTGCAAACAGCAGCTGCTTCAGATTCCACTCTCCACCATCAACATTCACCAGACTCAGACCTCCACCTAAAACTCTTGCATTCACCTCCCTTACAACACCATCCATGTAAATATTAAACAACCAAGGTGACATCACACATCCCTGTCGCAGCCCCATTCTCACAGGAAATCACTCACTCACAGCATTTCCCACTCTTACACACGCTCTACTATTTACATAAAAACTTTTCACCCCTTTTAGTAACCTACCATCAAGTCCATACAATCTTAAAACAGTCCACAAAGCCTCCCTATCAATTCTGTCATACGCTTTCTCTAAATCCATAAATGCCTAAAACACATCCTTGCCTTTCGCTAAATACTTTTCACACACTTGTCTCACAGCAAACACCTGATCAACGCATCCCCTCCCTCTCCTAAAGCCACACTGCTCATCACCAATCACTCCCTCTGTACCCTCTCTAACTCTCATAATTAACACTCTACCATACACCTTACCTACAACACTCAACAGACCTATACCCCTAAAGTTAGTACACTCATGCTTATCACCCTTGCCTTTATACAATGGGACCACACAAGCACTTGCCCTGTCAATTGGCACCATACCTTTCTCAAAGCACACATTCAACAATCTTACTAACCAGTCAACAATAGTCACTCCACCACCCTTCAGGCATTCCACAGCACACCCATCCATACCTGCAGCTTTCCCTGTTTTCATCTCCTTTACTGCCTTCTCCACTTCCTCCTTCATGATCAAAGAATCATTCAACTCTCCCAACACATTTATTCCTTGCACCCTTCCATCCGCCACAATCTCAGCCACCCTTTCCTTCTCTACATTTAACAATCTTTCAAAATACTCTGCCCATCTCTTCCTTACTGCATCCATCTCAATTAACATCCTTCCATCCTCTGCTTTTACTCGTTCTTCCTTCCCAGACTCTCCCTTTCGCACCCTTTTCACCTCCTTCCAAAACATTTTCTTATTCTGTTGAAAATTTTCTGTCAGCCGCCTACCCCACCTCTCATCTGCTGCCACTTTAGCATCACGCACAGCCCTTCTCGCTCTATTCCTCTTTTCCTTATACCTTTCATATGACATCTCATCCTTCCTCTGCAGCCACACTTCATATGCACGTCTCTTCTCAGCCACAGCCATACTTACTTCCTCGCACCACCATTCATTTCCTTTTCTTACACCACCACCCACATGTCTCACACCACACACCTCTTCTGGATGCCCCACCACAGCACTCTTAAACAACTGCCATTCCTCCTCCACGCTGCCATTTTCCCGATCTTTCACTGCGTTCCACTCATCTTTCGATTTCTCCTGATACTCTATCTTTTTCTCTCTTTTATCCAACTCACTCACTTTCAAAACCTCCCTGCCACACCTAACCCTCCTAGCTCTCACCCATCTCTTACCTACTCTTAACTTTCCCTCCACCAGGTAGTGGTCAGACATACCTCCACCTTCCCCTCTCAGAACTCTCACATCCAACAATCTTCCTGTTACATTCCTAGACACAACCACATAGTCCATTAAAGCTCTATCAACAACCCATCCACCCTCCTGTCTCACCCATGTATACTTATAAATATCTTTCTTCTGAAACAGCGTATTCCCAATCACCATCTCTCGCTCAACACACATCGCTATCATATATTGATGTACCCTATATTATTAATACATATGCCTCGCCTGACAGTTAGTATGTGATGAGTGTAGGCGTGTAACGTTGAGAGGCATTACACATTTGCCGTCGATAGTGTTCTGTTGGTCAAGATATTTTACACTGTAATGTAAGCATTATGTGACTCTATAGCTAGGTTTAGTTATTAGTATCTTTTGGCTTTAGTGTTGGACAGTATTTTATGAGTTAGGTTTATCAGAATTATGTTGTTAGATTAGGCTTTTTTTTTCTTCTTTATTTTGTAGTTCATGCTATCATTTAAACAGATTTATAAAAATCTGACAATACTGAATTTAAAAAAAAAATCAATTTGCCTTTATGACCTGTGCCTTAGGGCCGGTGGTCGATAGCCAAAAAAAAAAAAAAAATGTATCCGACTCCACGGAAGCAGATGACGCCACATGTCCCCCGCACTTATACTTAATAGCAAACAAAAATAACAAAAACTTGAGGCTAGCAAAAAAAAAAAAAAAAAAAAAAAAAAAAAAAACAAGAATGTTTTAAAAGCCCCCTGTAAAAAGTACCCTTTACCAAGAGTGTAAAAAATAAATAAATAAATAAATAAATAGATAGGAATGTTCACTTCGAGATGCCTGGACACCTTTTTCTGTCTGTCTGTCTGTCTTTCTGTCTCTCTCTCTCTCTCTCTCTTACATAATCTGGAAGTCTGGGTCGCTGATACCAAAACGTCTGTATTGTGATAGGCTTTGGGTGTCTCATTCAGGATTAGTTTAATAAATGACATTGCAAGGGGTGTTTATGACATATCGTTGCATCTTGCAAAACTATTTTTGACAATTTGCGGATTAACTGCGTGGTATTGGCGTGAGTAGTCTGTTGTGTGTGTGTGTGTGTGTGTGTGTGTGTGTGTGTGTGTGTGAGAGAGAGAGAGAGAGAGAGAGAGAGAGAGAGAGAGAGAAGGGTGTGGAAACTTCTTGTGCTGTTGTTTGCTGATAATACTGTACTGTCACGTGAAGATGAACGAGAGTTGGAAGGCTTGGTGAATGAATTTGGGAGTGTATGTAGGATGTGAAATCTAAAAGTGAATGTAGGTGAATGTAGGTAAGAGCAAACTTGTTGTCTTTGAGACAAGTGAGGTCAAAGAATGCACAGTGAGGCTGGATGGTTATGATGTGGAAAATGTGAGTGCATTAAATTATTTAGGTATTATAATCACTAAGAATGGATATTTAAAATAGAGGACAATGTGCATGAAAGGGTGCAGCAGGGAAGAAAGGTTGCTGATTCACTGAAAGCAATGAAAAGGAATAGGAGAGTGTGTTTGGAAGTAACAAAAAAAAAAAAAAAGTCGCTGCTTGTGGACCCTGTTGGAGGGACACATGTTAAAAGCGAGAGGAGTTGAAATTAGTCATCTGAGAGGAGCACTTGGAGAGACAGACGAACAAATGAGGAAGTGATGTAGCGCTGTGGTGCTGATTTAAGTGTGACTCAGGGAATGAAGAGAAATACTCTGAGATGGTTTGGCCATGTGGAGAGGATGGAGAATGAGAAATTAGCTAGAAGAATGCATGTGAGTGAGGTGGAGAGGAAGAGGGGGAAGGGAATACGGTGGAAGAGATGGAGGGAATGAGTAGAAAGAAATGAGAATGGGGTGTGTGTGAGTAAGAGGGAAGGTTGCCAAATGGCAGAGGAGAGAGCAACATGCAGCCGATTTGTATGTGGCCACCCCATACGGGATTTAGGCACCTGGCCATATATAAGTAGAAAGACAGTATATTTTATCTCTTTTTCCTGAAGGTACAAAACAAATAGTCAGAAGGAAGGAGGAATGACAGACAAGGACAATCAAGTTACGGAGGTCCCACAAGGCTGATCCGTCCTGGCAAGAGTGTGGGTCGCCCCTCTTAGATTAGGCTGGGCAACCCAATATGGGTTTTATTGGCTATCGCGTTACAATAGTGGTGGGGGATGGGTCTGCCTGTGTCCTGAGGCGTGCCCGGATGTTTCGGCCACGGACGTTTGGGCCTCGGACGTTTGAGCCATGGGTCACCACCCTAGAACGTTTTGGCCATGGAAGGCAGGGCATAGGATAGGTTAGGTTAGGTAAGGATCACAACACTTCACACTTCAAAACGACCTAGGTTGGTGACCCATGGCCCAAAAGTCCGTGGCCGAAACATCCTACATTCGTCCTGAGGTGAGGTAAAGGTGAGGTGGGGTCAGGGGGGGTGCTTGGCTCTGTGGTGAGGTGAAGTGGGGTCAGGGGGGGGGTGCTTGGCTATGTGCTGAGGTGAAGTGGGGTCAGGGGGGAGCTTGGCTGTGTGCTGAGGTGAAGTGGGGTCAGGGGGGGTGCTTGTCAGTGTGGTGAGGCGAGGTTGGGTTAGGGGAGGTGCTTGGTTGTGTGCTGAGGTGAAGTGGGGTCAGGGAGGGTGCTTGGCTGTGTGGTGAGGTGAAGTGGGGTAAGGGGGGTGCTTGACTGTTTGGTGAGGTGAGTAGGGGTCAGGGGAGGTGCTTGGCTGTGTAGTGAAGTGGGGTGAGGTCAGGACAGGTGTTTGGCTGTGTAGTGAAGTGAGGTGGGGTCAGAGGGGTGCTTGGCAGTGTGGTGAGGTAGAATGGGGTCAGGAGAGTGCTTGGCTGTGTAGTGTGGTCAGGCAATATCCATAGATTACAATGTCTACTCATGAGCCGGCCGGGAGCGAAAAAAAATGCTCCGGCTCATGGGTGATGTCACACGCCCCTTTCCCGCCTTGCGGCCCTCACTCAGCTGATCACTCGATCAATCTTTCAACATTCATGCGGCGTGCGCATTTGAGACTGGCATATTATCTGCCACCTTTCCACGATTGTTTCCATACACAAGGAGGGAAAAATACCCAATTACTGTTCTGTATAATGTACAGTATGGATGCTTCTCGTGCCACACAAAAAGGCAAAACGTCGCATTCCACAATTTCCCGAAAAATGAAGATTTGAGGAGATTGGTTCAGCTGTATGGAAAGCAAGATCCCATTAATACCGACAATGCTGTGATATGTAGTCTGCATTTTGAACAGAGTTCCTTTCGGAGAAACTTAAAATACAAAAGTCTGAATGTGCTAGTGCCAAAAAATCAAGTGAGAATCAAGGAAGGTTGTGTGTTTTCCAACTCTGTTACTGCCATCAGCGAAAGGTAAGTCATATATGTACTGGTTAAATTATATTACGATGATAAGAGTAGATGTGCTACTCATAAGAGGTATACAGTAAATCTTTTTAGTGTGTAATGGTTGATGTGCAAGATGGCGATATAGTATCAGATAATCAGTCTGTAAGACGGTCAGTCAAGCCGAGCATAAGACGATTACCGGCAACATGGTTAGCCTAATATATTTTAAGATGGTTATTGTGTTAGATGGTTAAGCTAACATAGCATAAGGTCAGTAACATGGTTATATTAGTACAGATTGTTATTGTGTAAGATGGTTAGGCTAGCATAGCATAAGAAGGTTATCATATGGGTACCCCAGTATAACACAAGACGGTTAATGTGTAAGATGGTCTGCCAACCACAGCATTTCAATTCCCGTGTTTCACGGGATGTAAGTTCTAGAAATGCTTATGGGTTAGATTTAGTAACGCAAGAGAAAACACTAAAGTATATGATAAGCATAACAAAATCAATAAGAGTATGTGGGAGTAACGGTCTTTATCATTTTCAGAAAGGACTGATCATATCAAATACTTTGCCTAGGTTTCTGGAAACGGGGAAGGGTTAGTACAATATCTCCTACATAATAACATACAGATTGAATTAAGACTGGCTGGAGCACTTCTTTACTTGACTCAGACAAATGGGAGCATGTTACCAGCATCCATCCCCTGTTGCTGTAAAACTTCGGGTTAGGTGACATTTCGGAAATAATAGTTCGCTTGTGGGGTCAAAATACGTGGAGAAAACAAAATGATGTGAACATGTCAGCAGGATCATTTCCCAGCTTCAGTGATGAGCATGCTCCATTGTCTGAGAAGGGCGAAGAAAATCTTCAGCGTGGGCTGACCCTGTCTGCAATGGTGTTCTGCTTGTCAGACGAAAACTATGAACCAGAGGTAGACGGTATGGACAAGGAAAATATTTCAGACAACCTGCATTTAGAAGTTAGAGGGTTAGAGGTTGTTTGAGGAAGAGGGCCTAGCTTATTTTGGTTGATTCTTAGCTCATAATTTTCCTCAATATGATTACCTCGGTTCAAAGAAGACGCATTGATTGGTGCAATTAACTGGGGAAATTAAAAACAGATGAAACCTAGCTTTGAATTCATAGAAATAATAAGAACAAAGGAAACTTTATTTATTTGTCATCACGGGGCTAAAGTCCCGCAACCTGGAAAAGCCACTGTCCAGAATCTAGCACTCAAATTGCTGAATTTGTTTCTCTGCCTAATGAAGTAACTATTTTTTTCGCCGTCGTATGTTTTTTAGAATGCGAGTAGGAAAAAAAAAAATCATTTTATCCACAAAAAATTGTAAACACAATGAGGTAACTGATAAGGTAATAGACAAATAGATGCATACATATTCTGACTGACTCAGAGAGAGAAAGGGGGAGAAGGACAATTGAACAATAAGAGTAAAGCGCCAGATAAGAGAGAGAGAGAGAGAGAGAAAGAGAGAGAGAGAGAGAGAGGGGGGTGAGAACTGAACAGTAAGAGTAAACCCCAGGTAAGAGAGAGAGAGAGAGAGAGAGAGAGAGAGAGAGAGATTCAATGAACTTCAAGTACGACGTGAGACAATTTTCTAGTCCATTTGTTTACATACTGTTTCAAAGTTTATAATGACATGAGCAGGCTATGACTAAAACCAATAAAGTGTTTGGCTAAAGATTCGTATATTATTAATTTGCTTCATTTCTGGCATAGTATGCAAGCAAACGCTAAAATATAGTAGGAAATAAAGAAACAATTTAGTGTGTAGCCAGATTCGTATATTACCTTCAGTGCTACTAATATTCCCATCTCCAAAAGTATTGAAATTCTCGGCGTCTTACTTAACAGTGCCCTCAGCTGGACCTCTCATGTTAGATCACTTGCTAAAACCGCCTCAAAGAAACTTGGATTATTGTACAGAGTCAGTAACTTTTTCGCTGACGAGCAGTTAGCTATAATTTATAAGAGTCATGTGCGCTCTCAGCTTGAATATTGCTCACCCTTGTGGAATGGATGTGGAGAGGTTGCGTTAAAATAACTAGACAAAATTCAGAAAAAAGCTGTTAGAATCATTAACAACCCTGCCATTACATATGAACTACCTCCCCTACAAGTAAGAAGTAATGTTGCCTCCTTTGCATTATTTTACAGATATTTTTATGGCAAATGCTCAGATGAACTTGCGTCCATGGCGGCACCTCTCCATGCCTTCCCTCGTGCTACACGGGCATCTGGTGGCACTCATGACTGGAATGTCTCTCAGCCATATTGCAGAACTTCTGCCTCTCAGAATTCTTTCATTCCCCGAAATGCATCTCTCTGGAACTCGCTTCCCCAGAGTTGTTTCCCTCCAAACTTCAACCTACAGCTGTTCAAGTCTAACTGTTACAGATATTTTATGAACAGAGGACACCAGTAATCTTGTGTATGGATTATTTTTTTCTTATTCTTTGTTTTTCCTTCCTCTGTTCTCTTATTTAAAAAAAAAAAAAAAAAAAAAAGGAATGTATGAGCTGGGAGGCAGGAGACGAGAGGAGAGCGTGACGTCATCACCCAGGTGCGGCTGAATTTTCTTTCGTTCCCGCCCGGCCCATGAGTGGACATTGTAATCTATGGATATTGGGGTCGTGGGGGAGGGGGTGCTTGGCTGCATAGTGAGGTGAGGTGGGGTTAGAGTAGGTGCTTGACTGTAGCGAGATGAGATGGGGTAGGGCGAGGGGGGGCGGATGCTTAGATTTAGTTAACAGATGTAAAGGGGAGGAGGAATACTTCAAATGTAAAAGCATTGAACTATTGAGTACACACACACGCACCCCCCCCCTCTCTCTCTCTCTCTCTCTCTCACACACACACACACACACACACACACACACACTTAATGGAGTTCCGGTAGTTGAGCCAATGGATAAATGTGGCCATTTTCCTGCTATAACCATCATGAAAGAAAAAAAAAAACAGATCGTTGAATTGTGTCCTGGCCTGTTTTCAGGAAAATCTTAGTCACTAGAGAATACATTTTATGGTTAGGGCTTTGGATAACTAAGATGGGTTTTTGCAAGAGTAACATGTATAGGAGAGATAGGATATCTATCTATCTAAGGATACATATATATATATATATATATATATATATATATATATATATATATATATATATATATATATATATATATATATATATATGTTACCTAATTTTAAAAGGAATCAGACAGAGAGCCTTGCAACCTTGCGTGTGGCCTCCCTCCTGGGCCTCTCTCAACGTCACGGAAGGAGGGATGGGGGAGAAGGCGGGGGGAGGGGTGGGGAAGAGAGAGAGAGAAGGAGGGAAAAATATTAGAGTGAAGGGAAGCATAGAACGAGAAGGATAAAGGAGAAGGGGGGGTGGGAGAGAAAGGTGGAGATTTGTAGATCTGTGGAAGGAAGAGAGGAAGAAATAGGAGAGTGGGGGGAAGCACTGGATGAGAAGGAGAATGGTCGGGGGGAGGGGGGCAGAGAAATATGGAGAAGGGTGGAGATTTGTAGAGGGAAGAAAGGGAGACACAGAAGACGTCTTCTTTTCTTCCTGCGGAAATATAGTCACGAGAAGAAACCCATTGTATCTTTGTGAATATTTTACCCTTGTTGTTGACCTTTATGTGGCAAGGGTGATTTTGATCCCTTTGTTCTTGCTTCTGACCCCTTTTGTCTCTTTTATGGTGCCATCTCAAGTCTTTGTTTCTCTGTCTCTGTCTCTGTCTGTCTGTCTGTCTCTCTCTCTCTCTCTCTCTCTCTAAGTTTTTTCTTATATATATTTTTAGTATTTCAGAGTCACCATAAGGGTTATATATGTTTTGTGCCGGGGGGAAAGGGGGGTGGGGGATGTGCTTATCTGTATATGTAAAATTGCTTGTTTTCGTGCGTTTGTGTGTCTGGGTTTAGCGAGTACTAGAACTTCATTTACTTCTTTGGTTTTCACTTTGCGTTAACTTGTCTTTTTTTTTTTTTTATGTCGCAATCCTTTCAAATGTCTATTTCTTATCAATGGACTTCACTAACAACTAAAGAAAAATTTCTGTTTGGTTTTCCTTTGTTTCATTTTCTCGAAACCCTCTAACTGTAACTGGTGTGGTGTAGTCCTCTCCCTTATCGTCCATCTCCCCCTTACTCACGCAGGCTTATCAATATAAACCATTAATTTCAACTGTACAAAACTGGGCCACTCTCCCGTCTTCAGTGAAGTCTGTGATTGGATGAAACCTAGTCACGGGCGTAGAAGTTTATAACAGTC
>NC_137034.1:20850716-20888216 GCF_032717465.1 Coenobita brevimanus
TATGATATCCTGTATTATTGACGCAAGGACACTATTTATTTTCTTTTTACTTTCAATCTAAGAAAAAACTACCGAAGTGAAGAGAAAAGGATAATTTCTCATATATAATTCACACCTTCTCGAGTCATATGTCATCTCTAAGATAAAAATGATCCTGAAGAGAAATCTAACAAAACTAATATTTACACTGGCTTTAAGATCCGGTAACACGTCTACGTCATTTATTATTTCGTTTCTTTCTTATCGGACTAGCAAGGGCTGACCAATATGTGAATTTTATGCGTGTGGCTGTGATTCGTAATCCACCTTTTCCTCGAATCATTGCGTTACTTGTGCAATTACTTCCCTCAGATTACTCCTTTGCCAAAACTTTCCCTAAGTAATTATTGTTATATAATTTTTTGACTAACTTGGTCTCAAATTCCCATCTCTTCATCTTGAATGCTGAATTGTAATAATAAACTAACATTAGAATAAATGATGCGAGGGAAAGGATGTCGACATTTTATTTATTCTGCCACTGAGCTACCGTACATAAAATAACCTGCAAAAGAACGAAAATCTGGGCCAAGTTAATGTAAAAAAGAACTAAAAAAATGTGTAATATTTCCACAAAGGTAAATGTACTTAAATGTGTCTAACCATTTCACTGGACACACTCCCTTTAGGACGATACTTTAAGGTGGATTGCTCTCGTACCGTCCACACCTCTTTTAATGTTTACAATCTTGTATGAGATGGAAAGCCAGCATCTCATGAATCTGCGTTCCATTTTCCTCGAGTTTATTCACACTTTCACTATCCAGTGATGGATTGCCAATAAAGACGCCGCTTGAGACCATAGTTTCATTTTAAATTACAGATCTCTTACCGTTACTAAATTCTGTTACTTCACTTTAACATCTTGAACACGATGACTTCTTTACACACGCACTCGCGAAGTGAGATAGGGTCTCATGTTTTCGGCAGCTCGTGCGTGTGTGTGTGTGTGTGTGTGTGTGTGTGTGTGTGTGTGTGTGTGTGTGTGTGTGTGTGTGTGTGTGTGTGTGCGCGTTCGTGCGCGCGCTCGTGTGCTCGTAATGGAAGGACTAAAAACAATGTCAACACCTTCAGTATAACTTGCAAATATCACTAAGCAAACGTGAGATATGTCTTACTATAATGGTTAACTCTGAAATATGTTCTTGAAAAATTGAAGTTTTTTCCTCCTTTTTTTTTTTTTTTTTTTTTTTTTTTTTTTTCTGTGGTGCTTATGATCCAACTTTGCCCAAATTATCGTCCTTTTGCAGCTTACTTCACGTAGCCCAGAAAATGACAATGCTATGGTTCTGTTCCCTTTCCACATCACTTCTTCGTGACCTGCACCATAGTCTAGTATTAAGCAACTGTTTCAGTTCAGCAGTGAAAACAGAAAGATGGCAATTTTAGGCCAAGTTAGAGTCATAAGGGTAAAGTGGTGTATGATCTGTGACTTCCAGCATACCTTTCGCATACTCAGAAATGTAAGAGTGAATCTCAGAACCGTATTCTCGTCGGATAAGGAGGCTCCCTAACACCTCTTCCTTAGTGATTTATTTTTGGATATGGTTGGTTACTATCCTCATAAACGTTATTTATCCAGCTCATGGTGATGCCAGAATGATTTACATAAGACACAATAGAACAGTAAGGTACAATAAGCAAAGAGTGTCGCTTAGGAAAAATGTTAGGGAGGTTCATTGACCGACGGGAATATGGGACTCAGACACGGTATTTTAGTAAGCTGTACGTCACGTCTGTGGGAAACACAGTTCACAGATAAAGCCAAATTATTCCTATTATCCGGAGCCTACAGTAGTTAAGAAGAACGTCATTCTGGGACGATGAGCATAATAAATATACCGTTATCAATAAAAAATATTTATATGCTAAACAATAGCTTTTATTTCCCCTGGTAACCTTTTCAACAAAATACAAAACAATAGCCTTCATTTCCCCATTTATCTCTTCAGTCAGTTAATTTATTATATTATTTTCCTGGCTTCAGCAATATATATATATATATATATATATATATATATATATATATACTTTTGGGTAGATTTTTTTTGAACAACAAGGATTAACAAAAGCCATCATTAACCCCACCACAATGAGAGGTCTCCCCAAGTGGTAAAAAAAATAAAATCGCCTGATGGTTTAAAAAGAAAAAAAGTGGGGGCCAGGGGTTCAAAATGTTAAAAGATTAAAAGTATACCGTAGTTCGTAAATAACGCTCCACTACATAATCGCCTGACGGTATTTTGAGAGTTGTAGGGACGGGTCAGTCTGCTGGCGTGGGCATGGGGATGGCAGTGAGAGTAGGCAATGAGTAAATTATGCAGGATTGACACTGCTAACGTTGACTGGGTCGTCCCTGCAACACACAAGAAATCCCCCATTGGAGAGGAAGACGAACGTTATTAATGTATCAACCTGTATATAATGGTTAGTGTATGCGTAAAATGGTATACTAAAAGCCATATGAGACACAGTGAAGGACAGAATGAAGAAACAAAACTGAGAGAAGAATGTACAGCCAATCAATAAATTATCAGCAGTCTCAGCACGCATCATTCTGAAACATGGACCAAGCTCTGTGAAATATGTAGTGCCCCGTGACTATGAATGCAAATATTGTCCTTGGTAATTATTAGGACTCGAAATCGCATAAATCGTCATATATTGGGTGATATATATTTGAAGGAACGTCTTAACAGATTTATGTGCATCTGCAAAACTCGCTCCCCCTCACAACCAGAAATCCCTAGGGGTGCGACACTTTTTGGTTGACTCTCCAGTACATTAAAAGATGAGTTGAGAGAGAGAAAGAGAGAGAGAGAGAGAGAGAGAGAGAGAGAGAGAGAGAGAGAAGAAAACAAGAATGGAACTGGCTATGCCAAGAGGACGAAAGATAATCAAATAACCTTTTTTTCAGCCTGGGATGGAGAGAACTAAGACAAGAACGATACGAGATAAAGAGAAACGAAAGAAAACCATACAATGATAAAATTTATACAAAGAAAACAGAACATAAAAGAGAAGAAGAGAATCACGTGACAAAGAAGGATACCCAATTAAGGAGGGATGAGACGAAAATAAATAATCGTGAAATCTGGTGATGGGAAAGAAAAGAAAGCACGCAAGATGATATAAATGTATTAGAGAGATAAGACAGTAATTACAAAGAAGGAAAATACGTTAAAAAGAAGGGACAGGGAAACAGCGACAAAGGAAACAAAGACAGCAAACATGAGCTGCAAAAGGAACGAAAACTATATGATAGAAAAAAGCTGCATAATAAGAGAATCAGAGAGAGAGAGAGAGAGAGAGAGAGAGAGAGAGTACTAAAAATCATATAGGGATGAATGTATATTGTCAAGCTAACGAAAGCAGAGGAAATTAAAAAAAAAACACACACACACATTTGGGAGAAGAAACCCGGCAGCCAGAATATGCTGTTGGCCGAGTCCAAAACTTATGCCATACTTTGATATCCTGAAGTTTCATGTTGATAGCTCAAGCCGTTCATATGATATAATGGTGCTAAACGAGGACGATAAAAACCATTGATCTTTGGCAGCCATTTTGGTGGCCTTGACCTTGACCTTGACCCTGAGAGCCCATTGTCGATCTCGTCCAAGATTTTGGCCATGTCTTGACACGCTGAAGGTTTCATCTTGATAGCTCAAGCCGTTCATGACATCATGGTGCTAAAGGCGGGCAAAAAAAAAAAAAAAAAAAAAAAAGTTGACCTTTGGCAAGCATTTTGGTGACCTTGACCTTGACTCCGAGTGTCCATTTTCTAACTCGTCCCAGATTTTGTCCATACCTTGATACCCTGCGGGTTTCATGTTGATAGCCCAAGCCGTTCATGGGATATAATGGGAACAGACACACATACACACACACACACACACACACACAAACACACACACACACACACACACACACACACACACACACACACACACACACACACACACACACACACACACAGGCAGGGAAAAACATAATCGCTCCGTCTTTTAAAGGCGGGGGGAAAAAATTGGAAAAGAAAGTGATTATGTTATTCCTCCTCCTCCTCCAGCTCAAAGAAGAAAGAGGAAAAGTCGAGAACGAAAGATATTTTCCATATTCTTGTGCTTCCCACATGTTATCTTACCATTACACAGCTGACGAAGACAAACAAGGGTGAACCCCGCCGCCATAGCTTTGCCTCCTAAAAGTCCAGTTGCGAAAACTACTTAAGGTTTTTCTTCATGTTTGACATGATGCCCTGATGTCACGGTAGAAATAGCTGTGGCATCTATCAGTGTCGTATTTTAGTTGTCATTAATTAAGTTTATTCCACTTAACCAGTCTAAACGCTCACTTGAATTACCTGACCTTTTCCACGTTTCCACATTGTTCCTTCTTTACCCTCTTCTTTATCCTCCATCGATTCTTAAGTCGCTACATCTTCCCTAACCACTACCTCATCCCTCGTCCTTTCACGCTTCAACATCCTAACCTTACCAATATCCTTTCCTTACGAGGCTATCCCTGCCTACCTCTACATGTAGCAGGATGGCAGAAATGAAGGCGTTACATAAACAAAGAGGACTCATTTCCCCTCCTTCCTTCTCCACTCTTCCTTTCCTTATCGTTTCTTTCTCACCATTCCACACCTTCCCTCCCCTCTCCACCCCTTCTCCCTCCCCCCTTCACACCTCCTTTACACTTTTCCTTCCTCACTCTTTTACTCCACTGATATTTTCCTCACCCTGTCCCACCGCTGTTTGTTCCTAACCCCCCCATACCTCTCCCCACGCTCGTTTCTTCCTCATCCCTCCACATATATGTTGAAAATTTATGACTGTTTTCATTGTAACTGTGAACATATGTACTGTATTTGACACAAAGGTGTCTACTGTCAAAGACCTTCTACTCCGTCACTCGCTCTCCGTCCCCTTCATATGGTCATTACCAATATAATTACTTTTCATTACATCCGTTTAAGTACTTCTTTTATCCCACAAACGTTCCTTGACCAAATTATCGTACTCTTAAGTAACTTGCTGCCATTGTCGTACACTTGCTTTGTGCTTTAAATATGAATTGCCGAGATGAACTTGTGTATGTAATTCTTAATTCAGCAGCAAATACACATCAGTAGAAACACTGTATCAAAGCAGAATAAATTACTCTTAGTAAAGAGTACTACAACATGCTAAAGTTATCCAAAAAGCAGTGTCTGGCATCCAAACATTAAGAAAAAGAAATAGTTCATATGATGGCACGTAATTTACTTTTATTTTTTATCCCTTTTTCTGTTTTCTTTATCTTTTTTTTTTTTCGCCTGGTTAGCTGCATTGAAAGGCATGTAAGTCACAAGTGAAACAAGAGTGTTCAGTGATGCAAGATGGAGTACAGTGTTGCAACAGGGATTAATGTATCTTTGAACAAGGCATCTCAGTGCTTGCAATTTGCATATTCAACATCATACGGGTTAATTTAATTTTTGAAAACAAGGCTTTATGTTGTATATTTATCTTAGTTTGTTCTAGATGGTTAAGGAAACAATGGATTTTTTAAAATGCGGGGGTGTGGGCAGTATATTGATTTTTATTTATTGGGGATGGATATGGAAACAGTGTAGATTTTTCTCCAAGTGATAGGGACAGAGAAAAAAAAATGACATTTGAACCTATGTAGAATTCAAGATTTTTATTCTCATCTAAGTAGCTGATCTTTTAGCATCATTCAAGCCTAACTAGCGCTATAGCTGTTAGGTTTTGAACTGGGGGGGGAGGGAGATTGATTAACTGGAAGATTTACTTCGTATACTTTTATAATCAGTGACTCATTTTGGAATCCTTTGTGAAATTGTTATGTCTGTGTCAAATTTTTATCGAACATCTCATTTATGCATATTCTCTCTCTCTCTCTCTCTCTCTCTCTCTCTCTCTCTCTCTCTCTCTCTCTCTCTCTCTCTCTCTCTCTCTGACCCACTTTTGTTTATTACTACAAGTTATCTCTCTCTCTCTCTCTCTGACCCACTTTTGTTTATTACTACAAGTTATGGCGTGTAAAGCAATACTGTTGACAAAAATATTAGTCCCAGAATTACAGTATATTCTGAGGCCTGTATTTTCCTTTGGATTTCCTTCACAACTAAGCATCCAAACCATTAAATAATCCTAATGACATAGGAATATAATGGTCATCTCCCAGTTCTTTCAAAAATAACTTCGACAAGTCATCATCCATTTCCCCACTAAAATCTTCAGAGGGAGACAATATAGATGACCCGCATGGCAATGCGAACATCCTTGCCAGTACATTTGCCAGAAATTCCACCTTAATGGATGTCAGCCAAAACGTTCCTGTACTAGAAATTCACTCTTCCGTAATGTCCCATTTAAGATACCGACTGGGTATGTAAAATCCATCCTAGACAATTTACCAACCAACAAAACTCCAGGCCCGATAGAATTCCTCCAATTGTTTTCAAAAAGTGCTCCCCAGAACTTGCTCCAGTTCTCGCTAAATTACTTAGACAATGCATACACACTTATTCATTCCCTAATTCTGGGAAAGAAGCCAAAATCCACCCAATTCCGAAGAAATGAAGTTCCTCTGGCCCTTCTGATTACAGATCAACAGCTATCACATCTTCTCTTAGTAAAATATTTGAGACTGTAATTAATAAACACATAGTTAAACATCTTCGTTCCAACAACTTAATTACTGATAGACAGTATGGTTTTCGCCACTAAAGATCCACTGTTGACATACTCAATCACCTGACTCATACCATCCGTCAGTCAATCAACCAACATAGAAAAACTAATGCAGTAGCCCTTGATATTTCTAAAGCAGAGTCTGGCACCGTTCCCTGCTATCCAAACTCCTTTGCTATGGCCAATGATCTTTTGTTCCTCTGATTTTCTCATACTTCTGCGACAGAAAAATAACAGTAAAAGTAGATGATATATATTCTAATTTCCAACTGATTAATGTCGGTGTGCTACAAGGATCAGTTCCGGCTCCAACCCTATTCATTTTAATGGTCTCTTATCTGTCACCCATAATCCCATCTATTAATATGCAGATGACTCACAACTTCACAGTTCATTCACACTGAAACATCCATACACAGAGTTTAATATTTTTGACTCACAAGTCAGTACAGCAATCTCCATAAATCAAGATTTATCTGAAATCATTGATTGGGGATAAAATAACACTGTCTCATTTAATGCTAGGAAAACCACACACACACACACACACACACACACACACACACACACACACACACACACACACAGATATATATATATATATATATATATATATATATATATATATATATATATATATATATATATATATATATAGATATATATAGATATATATATATATATATATATATATATATATATATATATATATATATATATATATATATATACATATATATATATATATTTTACTAATAGACATGTATTGCCTGACTCCTATATTACCTTCCTATATTACCTTCAAAGCTGTTAGATTTATCAGTAACCCTACTATTACAAATGAACTACCTACCCTACAGGCAAGAAGGAATGTTGCCTCCTTTGCATTATTTTACAGATACTTTAACAGCAAATGCTCAGATGAAGTTGCATCCATTGTGCCACCTCTCCATGCCTTCCCTGCTTGCTACACGGTTATCTCTTAGTTCTCATGACTGAACTGCCACACTGCCATATTGCAGAACTTCTGCCTTTCAGAATTCTTCTATTCCCTGAACTGCACATCTTTGGAACTTGCTTTCCCAGAGTGGTTTCCCCCCAAACTTCAATCTACAGCTGTTCAAGTCCAACTGTTACAGATCTGTTTATGAACGGAGGACACTTGTAACCTGGTGTATAGATTATTTTATTTTATTTATTTATTTTTCCTTCCTTTGTTCTGTTATTAAAAAAAAAAAAAAACAAGCTGGTAGGCAAGGGTGGCCAGCATTAAGCAGACCAAGTTTTGTCAGTGACTGGAAGTGAGTTTCGGTATGAAAAGTCACTCTTGTATGGGGGTATTAAAGGACAACATCCCACCCAAGAATCATGACTCTGGGGCAGTATCCTTCAGATCTTTAGCATTTTGCACGAGCTAGGCATGATTTTAGCAATTTTCCGTTGAAGTGCATTTGATGACATTTGACCTCTGACATGGATGATATAGTTCATGCATGTACGAAGCACAGTTGTAGTACTTATTAATGTCTATAAGCATGCAAAGGCTGATTTGATTCCAACCAACCACCGTGGAGCTAGAGAACTTGAAATTTGTGGAATGGCCCACCATAGCTACAATTTGAAGGTGGCGCTGCCAGTGACTGGAAGTGAGTTTCAACACCAAATGTCATTTTTGTATGGAGGTACTCCAGTGCAACATTCCGTCCAAGAATCATGGCCCTGGCTTCATAATCTTCGGAGCCTTAGCATTTCACACGAGCATAGTCATGAAATAAGCTGGCCAATGTAACACACAGTTGTACGATAGAAAGTTGTAGTACTACTCAATGTCTATAAGCATGCAAAGTTTCATTCACTTCCATCAAGCCACTGGGGAAGAAGGAGGTCATTTTTGAAAACCGTACTGGTTGCAAGGGATGCTGAGGCCAATCTTTGGAAGGCTGCCACTCAAAAACTAATGGAGAGAGAGGAAAATGAATGGCACACTTCCAATAGGGAATGAACTCAAGATAATATCTACAGAAGTCAGTGTTTTCTACACCCATTAGTAATGCTTCTAAAGCTCAAATCGTGAAAACTACAAACAAAGCCGTTTCTTGGCCGTTGCTAGGCAATGAGTAGGTGCCTGACAGAAAAAACATTGCGGTCACAACTAGGTCATAGGCTTGGTCATTGCGTCCAAGCTTGGTCGGAATCAGTTAATTCTGAATGGTAGAAGTGCCTGCCACAATTAAACAAGAAACCAAGCAAGAAAATGTGACTTAAGGACAGCATGAGCTGGCCAGTAAAAAGCAGTGTCCCTGCTTATTGTATGAGGTGACTAAAAGGGTTGGTGAAGGGTTAGTGCCCCTCCCAAGAAAACAGCTAACAAAAAAGACAAACAAGAAGCTTCGGACAAGGACTGACCAAAAGATGATGATCAACGACCGGACAAAGGACATGGTACGGATCGTGACATGGAATGTAAGGGGTTCGAATGATGAGGTGAAAGAGAGAGAGATTGTCCAGGTGCTTGAGGGTGCGAAAATGGATTTATATGGAGTAACTGAAACTAAATGGGGAGGAGAGAGTGTGAGAGAATGGGAGTATGGATGGGGTATATGTGCAGGAGTAGGTGAGAATGAGAGGGCAAAAGATGGAGTGTGTATTGTTGTGAGTAAAAGATGGAAGAAGAACATAAGAAAGTAGGGATCAGTTGGCTCAAGGATTGTGTGGGTAAGATTGAAAGTTGGAATACAAATGTGGGCGATTGTGTGTGTGTATGCGCCAACGCAAGATCGAGCAAGCAGAGTGAGAGAAGAGTTCTGGACAAATGTGGAAGTGTGCATGGAAAAGTTTGGAAGGAATGAGTGAGTGTTTTTGATTGGTGATATGAATGGTAAAGTAGGGAATGTGAAGGTGGATGGAATAGTTGGTGAGTGGGGTGTGCCTGCTGCGATAGATGAGAATGGCAGTGCGTTAGAGGACATTTGTGCCGGGAGGGGGTTGGTGATGGCCAATACCCTCTTCAGGCACAAAATGATCCACAGGTATACATGGCAAGTGATGAGAAGGGTGGGTTGTGAACTGAATGAAAGGAAGGCAATGACTGATAATGTGTGTGTGGATGAAAGGATGCAAAGATGTGTAATGGGTGCAAGAGCTTATAGAGATTGGGGAAGTGGACTTTCTGACTACTACTTGGTGGTGACCAGAATCAAGATCCAAGTAAGATGGAGAAATAGAAGAAGGGAAGGACGGGAGGAAGGAGTAGTTGCAAGGAGAGTGGAAAGGTTACAAGAGGATGAGAAAAAGGCATAATATAAGAGAGAAATGAAGGAACGATTGGGTCAATATGAATTGGAGCAGATGGGGGATGTGGAAGGTGTGTGTAAGATATTCACAGAAGAAATATATGCAGCATGTGATGTGGTGTGTGGGATGAAGAGAAGACGGAAGGGGGTGCAAGGAACAGCATGGTGGAAAGAGGAGGTGAGACAGGCTGTGGCACAAAAGAAGAAAGCATACAATGAATGGATGAGAAATAGGGGTGTGCAAGAAGTTGAGAGACGGAAGAGAGAGTTATATGTAGAAAAGAAGAGAGAGGTGAAAAGATTAGTAAGTAAGAGTAAGAAGAGAGTGGATGAGGAATTTGGAAGGAATTTGAGTGTAAAGTGCAGGGACTGTAAGAAAATGTTCTCGTGTGACTCTTTGGTCTTGCAATATGTAAGCCTTGAGTTTTAGTTAAAGTTATTGTGCTAATCGTAGAGCAGGAGGAGTTAAAAATGAATACAGGGAGCTGATCTTGGTTTATTATCGTCAATAAAGTCTAAGTTGATCAGAGTATGTAGTACACAGGGACGTAATTAACTAAGTGTCGTTGGACCCCCCATCTTATTTCCTTTCTCCATCACCTGTCGGTTCTAAGGCTAGCCCATTTCTTATCTCTGATTCCCACATTCCCGTGTAGCAGGGGTCGTGTCACGTGGGCTATACTGTCGTGGAAGCTTCTAGAACTCTGTATGTCTGTGTGTATGTACTGCTTCCGGTGCACTTCTAGCATTCCTTCACTTAGGAGTTGCAAGCTCATTTCCTTTTGGTTGATTCTCGCTGACACACTTCCTATCTCACACCCTGGGTTGGTGCTTCTATTTATCTATCTATCTATCTACCTATGTACCTATCTATCTATCTATCTATGAGTTGTATTATTATAATATGGGGTCCTGACATCGCTCGGTCACGCCAGCTGGCAGTCCTCCAACAGCAATCATCACTGACATATGCTAATCTATTAATACATAACACTGATTATAATATTGTATAGATATAACATTCATGTTAATATTGCAATGATGCAGTAAAATTACATTTTAAACAAGTTGTATGCATAATTGAACAAATGCAATATGGTTAAATTTGTTATTGTATGACATATTGTAAGATATGTATGTATAAGTCATATGCATATATGCAAAAAAAAAATAGTTCAAAGTTAAGATTTTGGTAAGAGCTATTAATATTTAATATAGAGATAATGATACTGGTATACTTCTATAACCATGTGTCATTCTTTTTTTTATTTTTTTATTAATACTATATACAAAATATGTACACTTCATCAGGGGGGTTTACTTGAATTCACACTTTACCTCCACTAAATACTGACTCCAAGTTTGCAATTCTTGCATGCATTCTGTCCATAGCAAACAACACTGCTGCAAATACAATACAGAAGATTATAAAGACAGTAGGTGCTGGGCTATACACATAATATGGGTAGAACATACTCAAACTCAAACCTTCCCAGGGCTTCATTGTTTCATTGATTAGTTGCATAGTTTCAAACTTAGGTGAAGTCAACTTAAAACTTGTGCTCATGTTTAAGTCCATATTAGGTAGTGGGTTGAAATGTTTGTGTGTATGATTGAGGATGGCATAGTGATTGATGGTGGATAAAGTAGAAATGGATGGTGTCAGTATCGCACAGTAGTCTGGTGCTATGTATAATCCTGAGGCTGAAGTATGAGATGGTGGTATATCTGGACAGACTATGTAAACTGCTGTGTTATGAGTGAAATAAAAAAACTGTGAGTGTCCGATGCGTTGATGGTATACAAGCTTATCTGGAGGAAAAGTGTAAGTTGCAGTGATTATGAATGTCGTGATTTCTTATGATAGCCATTTCACAAGGGACTGTTCAGTAGGCTGAAACGTGAAAATGTACGCAGGACAAAGGTGAACAGCATGTAAGGATGTACGGGACTTTCTTTCAATAGTTGATCCACTGGCGAAAGTGACAGTGTTAAGTCTCTTGGAGACAATGATGAGTTCGGTGTCTGTGTTGATGTTGATGATGACCAAAGTGTTATTATTCTTAGAAGGGAAGGGGTGTATTTGGTATACTGTGAACAGGTCGTCAGTTATGAATGGTACATGAACTACTACTGATGTTGGTGTTAGTGTTGCTTCTAAATATGGATAATATTGCATGAAATCCCTACTTCGGAACAAAGGCTTCAATTTATGTTTATGTATGCCTTGACTAATTATCTGACATAGCTCATGAACTGGAAGTAAGTCATTTGTGATCTTGCCATTACCAGCATTTGAAATTCCTTGCATAAGTGCCCTGTAATGAACTCTAATGTTGTTTAACCCCTACACCGTGGGCATGTTTACCAATGTTTTGCGTGTCACGCTGGGTTATTCGGGCTCTGACAGACTCTCAAAAAATATTTGCCAAAAATCAGTTATTAGTCCTAGAATATTAAAATTAGATATGCTTATGGCACATACCTTCAGCTTTCTCCTGGAATGTTTGTTGAGCCTTCGTCGGTTACCGTAGGACTTGTGGAGACCTCTGAAATAGGGTAACGAAGTCTCCACTTTACACTTCCCGACAACCCGTAATATGATTACCACAGCCAGATATTAACACTATAAACACTACTCTATGATTTTCAAGTAGTTTGGGATCCATACTCAGAAAAAAACCACTGTTAAAGCAATGGAAATTACGAGCGCGTCTGATCGTCGCACTTGCGCTAGTTCGCTCTTGGTACTCTGTCATTTATTATTCATAAAACCCCTCACACTTTATATTTCTGTTACTATATCACACTTATATATATCTGGAGTCTTTCTCCATAAGTTTCCTTCAGTAGTATTAGTTTATTGTCACTGAAGTCATTCAATTTTTCATTCAATAAAATACGTAGAGAGCCACGGATTCACTTTCACTGTTATAACATAAATAATTTGTACTCATATTCTTATATTACTAATTACTTACATTACTATTTACATTTTCTATTCTATTTTCAATATTTACCCTACTATTTTACTTACACTATGTTATTCACTGTCACTTTCAGTAAGATAAAACTATAATACACTATTCAATCATATGTACTGAACATCCATTGCTTTCACTTGCTATTTACACATTATTTACACATTATTTCCACATTATTCTCCTTTCACACTTGCACTGTTAGAGCTGCTTCTGGCTGTGGTAAACAAAGAAACAGGTAACACAGAGGGGAACCTGGCATTCAACGCACTGCCAAGAGGTGCGTTTGTGCTCAGGTGTGTGGCGGGTTGTATGTGCACACACCTGACACCTGCGAATCGCAGCCTTCCTTTTCCCTGTGGCAGGCATAAACTCAAGTCTGTGCCGATCCATATACGCCCTCTGCTCAAGTCGGTCGGGAAGTGTTGCTGGATGGCGCCTTGGATTTGCTGCTGTCACCCTGGCATATTTTTCCAGCAGCTGCTGGACACAAGTCCTGGCAAACAACCTCAGGGAGAAGGACTTGGGTGGCTTGACCTTCATCTTGTACAGGATGAAGGCGTTCAGCATCGTCATATCTATGAGATGCAGAAAATCTTTCCTGTACCACCTAGTATTCTTCCTGAGGCAGTTGATCTCACCAATCATCATATCGGACTTGTCCACCAGCCGCATGTTGATATTTTAGTCCAACACAGCATCAGGTTTCATCACAGGTTCGCCTGTCCTACGGTCGACCTTCCCACTGTCTGTCATCTCCCCCTTATGTACGGTGGTGAGCATGTGCACGACCCTCTTGTCATGCCACCGTATTGCCAGCATCTTCTCAGACTTGCGTCAGTGCACGTCTCCTCGCTGAGAGGTTCCTGCCTCTGTGAATTTGGGGAAGTGGGCATGATTACTTTTGACAGTGCCGCAGGAGCCAATGCCGTGCTCAGAAAGGTATTTGGCAAGTTTCGGTCTGTATAGTAGTTGTCTGTATACAGCACATGATTCCCACCAAAATACTTTTCAAGGAGCACTTTCACTACACAGCCTGAGAAGCCAAGGGGGTGTGTTTTATCCAGATCGACAGTGCTGGCTGAATAAATGACGAAGTCAAGGATGTACCCCGTCTTACAGTCGCACAGTACAAAGAGCTTAATTCCAAAGTGATGGTGTTTGCTTGGAATGTACTGAACAAACCGAAGACCTCCTCTGAACAAAACCAAGGATTCGTCAATGACAACCTTCTGAAAGGGGTGGAAGAATGACATAAACTTATCCTTCATTCTGCTCAGTATCTCCCGGATCTTCCAGAGTGGGTCGGTTTGGGAAGGTACATCGTTGTTGGCAAAGTGCAGGTTTCCCATGATGTTTCGGAAGCGATCTCTGGCCATGTACTTATTGAAGGTGGGTGAGGGTAGTAAGGGGTCCATGGACCAATATTCTTCCAACTCATGCTTCTTGGAGTGTTGCATGAGAAGCATGAGGGCAAAGAACACATACAGCTCCTGCACTCCCAGCATGGACCACTGTTGCATCTTGGCTGCACCTGTACCACTTGCAGCACGTTGTGATTCATACCTGTTGGTCTCATCACATATGTGCTGCATGACTTCGTCATCTAGGAAGGCCAAACGGTAGTCCACACACCCAGCATTATCGTCAATAGTGAAGGCAGGCTGAACTCCTGAGGAGCTCTCATCAAATACTAAATGTTCAGGCACAAAATGTGACCCTTCCGTCCACGCGAAGGCGTCCAGGATTCCCTGTCGTGGCGGTGTAGGGCGGGTGGTGGTGGTGGTGGTGGTGGTTGGTTGTGAGGCAGATTTATCTCGTTCAAGGTCACTCGCACTGACCCTGGGTTGCTGTACAGCACTAGCAGCCCTTACCCTACTAACAACTCTACTTTTCAAAGTCCTGGATTTACCTCTTCCTCTACAGCCTGCCTTCACTGTTGATGCTGGTGGTGACTCCGACGACGAAGACTCCGGAGATAACTCAGCCAAAGATGAGGAAGAAATGAGTGAAGTGGGGCTTGGGGAACAGGGAGGTGAATGCACTCGGGACTCATGGCGGGCTGAGTCACGTGGGGGCATTGTTCTGGGGCTAACACGCCGTCTTTTCACTCCCTTCCCAAATTCCTTGCCTTGCTGCACTAACGGCTCCTTTCCCTTGGAGCTAGAGAGTACTTCCGACACTGAAGCACTCGTACTAGCACTTTCTGGCACGATAACCTCACCCAGCTCATCACACGATTCACCCGAATCGTCAAAATCACTGTCCATCATCACCATGGACAATTCTGCAAGTTCACGTGCCACTGCAGAGTCACTAAGTCCTTTCCTGCTTCCCTCACTACTTTTCTTAGGGGTAGAGGTCATGGGGCCCTTTGCAATGGGCGCAGAAGCAGCAGGAAAGGCGAGGTGTGAGTGCAACATGGTTTCACTACAGCGGAGGACAAGGAACTAAATGCCGCGGCTTATCTGAGAAGGGAAGGGTTGACAATGACACTGAGGCTGACTGCTGCTAACTTACATGCTAATTTTTTATAGGTAGAAAATCTCGGCAATACATAGAGAAATACGTAGTTTCAAGTGAATGTAAATGTCACTTAGGCTTCTTCCTTCCTTTCTGATATATATTTTTATTACAGACATCGATTACAAGGCATAATTCAAAGGGGAAATTACCGTGGTAATGTAGCAAATGAATGCACTTGAGGTGTTGTCAGGTGATAATTAGCCAATTCCTGGTGTATAACACTATCACTTACCTTATTTTTTTTTGGTATATATTATTTTGTATAAGTATAGGGCATAGGGCTTATTTCAATCGATGAAATCTGTGGAAAAATCCGGGGGAAATTTGCGTAGTGCAGCGCGGCGTGGGAGGTGAGAGGACAGGGTAATGGAGGGCAGGTAGGGAAGGGAGTCACGAAGGGGGTAAAATCGCTAAAATGTCAACAATGGATGGGAGTACAGATGAGATTTGGAGTGCTGACTAGTGTTGGACATTGGCAGTACTGATAGATTATACAAGCCACCACTTGAGAGCCTGGGATAATTCAAAATAACACAGAATCACAAAAGTGACGCCCCGCGGTATGATCCATTGTGGCCGAGCGTCACGAAAGTGACGCCCCATGGTTAAGGGGTTAATTGGAGTAGAGTTGTGTCGATGTGTTCCATGATGATGGAGAAGTGTTGGAAAGTGTTATGTTCCCTTCCATGGCATTTATTTTATCTACACTTTGGAGAGCTATGTTTTCCCCCTTTTTCAGATTTTTCACGATTGTCTTCATTGCTGAGTTATGACAGGCGATGAATAAATCTTGGTATGTTAGTACCTGAGCTATTATATTAAATTTGTTGTTTATTTCTTGAAGGTCTTCCTCTGTAGCCAATCCAAAGATGTTCCCAAGAATTGCACCACCCAGGTCGAACAAACCGCGCTTTTGGCGAGTACGAGTAATGTTATCCTTGGCGCTCAATACCTCCGTTCCAGAAGATGGGAGATCTTAGATCATGATGAGCATAGTTGACTTCGCCTGTTCCATCATCCATTTCACTAACTTCACTATTTCATCCACTTCCTTTGTGTTATGTGCTTGTGAACCATAGCCTCCTATCATGAAGTCCAGGGTCCTTATGGGTCTGGCGATGATCTCTAGATAAGAAGGTAATTCGTACAAGTAATCCAAACTGATTTCAGTACTCATGACATCTTTTACGATTGACGTCGTGGCCGTTGGACCTATGAAGCATCCTTGCCGTACTATGTGTTGGGGGCCTAAGTGAGCATATCCTTTTGCTATGTAGAGGAGAATCCATAGCATAAGTCCCTTCATCATTACCTACCGACAAAAAAAAAAAAAATCTATTAATTTTCTAATATAGTCATGGTGTGGTGGATGATATTTATTATGTGCGTTACGGCTGACTAACGGAGAACAATAACTTGATTGTTATTTCATATATAGAAGGAGTTTAAATCGATATTTAAATCATGTAAATGATGTACTGTAGATTTTTTTTTGAACAGTTGCACCTATGTTTGATTGTTTGGTATATGACCTTAAATTATTTTTGTAATTATTGTTGTTTTCTTGATTGGTTTCATGAGTTATGTTCGGTTGTTCTGAGACTGTATAATTATTGGATAGTTCCCCTGAAACTCGTTTTAAATGGTCAATACGAACTTGTTTCTCATCGCCACTTGACAGGGACCTAATTAAAAGTTTGTTTGCTTTTATGTTAACTATTCTGTATGAGCCCTCAAGTTTCGGGGATAATTTATTGTCTCTCGTATGAATGATACCATAGACAATGTCTCCTAAGCTGATAGGCGAGTCTCTTGCTTTTTTATTAAATGCCTCCGTCATTTCTTTCTTGGACATCGTTAATTGTTTTTTGACTCTTTTATGTATGTTCTGGAATTCACATAAACGGAGTTTAGAGTAATCATCGTAGTTATATATGGGCAGAGTTTCACCTTCTAGAATTTCATATGGTAGTTTTTTGTCTGTCCCATATATAATGAAATGTGGTGTGTCTCCTATAGATTGATTTAAAGATCCATTAATTGAGGCTTCTACTTTGGGAATCCAATCATCCCAGCTTGCATAATTTTCATAGAGAATGTGTAGTCGTACATCTAATACTTTTTTGTTTTGTCTCTCTGCTAACCCATTAGATGCTGGGTGATAGGCTAAAACGTTAACCTTTTTGATATTGTATTGTTTACATATTTCTTGTAAGATATCAGAATTAAATTCTCCTCCATTATCACTTATTAGTATCTTTGGGGTAGTAAAGCGACATATTACATTATCTATTATTGCCTTTGCTACTGTCTCTGCTGTTTTATCTTTAATTGGGGCTAAAATTACATAATAGGAAAAATGATCCGTTGCTACGAATAGGTATTGGTTATTATTGTATGATAATGGCATCTTGAGTAAATCAACAGCGACAACGTCCCATGGTTGATGTGGTACAGGGTATTTACCCATAGGTGCAGGTGTGATTGGCTATCCTTTGTGTTTTGCACATGATTCGCATCTGTCAATATGATTGTTTATATCTTTTCGCAATGATGGCCAGTAATATAACAACTGAGCTTGTTGGAATGTCCTATCCTTCTCACTATGTCCTGCATGTGTGCTATCGTTTATCGTTCGTAATAATTCGGAAATCATGTCATTAGGTAGTACCAATTGTTTATTACTTCTTCGGCGTTTTGGTTGTTCTGGGTTGATCTTGTATAAGGTATTATTGATTATTGTGAACTGTTCTAGTGGCACATGCAGTTTGGGTAATTGTATGTCATCTCCACTTTCTAACTTGTATATAATTTTAGACCATGTTGGATCAAGTCTTTGTGCTTTAGCGATTTCATCGTGGTTTGGAATGTCTCCTTTGAGATCTAATTCCGCGACATGAATTGTCTTTGGGTTCCTAGATAATGCATCGGCCACTAGAATCATTTTGCCTTGTATATAATGAATATGGACATTGTAGTTTTCGACTGTACATTTCCATCTTGCTCTCCTCCCAGAGAGGAGTTTTTCTTTAAACATACCCACTAGCTGTTTATGGTCAGTGAATAAGTGCATTTCGTAACCATATACCGAATCCCGAAACTTTTGTAATGCAAAAACCACTGCAAGTGCCTCTAAGTCTGTAGTGCAATAACTTTTCTCTGCACCTTTTATTTGCCTGCTGGCAAACGCAATTGGTTGATTCTGTCCTCTTTTATCTTCTTGCATCAGTACAGCCCCTAATCCTTTAACTGATGCATCTGTACAAATAATAAATGGTTTTGTGAAGTCCGGTTATGCCAAACAAGGTGCATTTGTTTATTTTTTAATTTGTTAAATGCTTGTTTTTGTTCTTTTCCCCATTGGAATATAGCATCTTCTTTGAGTAGTTGGAATAGAGGAAAGGCTATATGAGAGAATTGTTGTATGAATGACCTATAGTACCCTGCTAGACCTAAAAATTGTAAATTTCGTCAGTCGTAGTGGGTTCAGGAAAGTCTCTCACTGCCTGTATTTTGTCATCGGTGGTATGAATACCTTTAGCACTTAATCTGTGGCGGAAGAAATTTATTTCCTTAAGGCAAAATTTGCATTTAAAAAGCTTAATTTTTAAACCAGCATCACCAAGCTTTTGTAAGAGTAGGTCTAATTTCTGGAGATGTTCTGTGATATCTTTCGTTGCGATGATATCATCAACAAGATAAACAAATATTCCTTGTCCTAAAATTCCGGAAAATACGTAATTCATAAGACGCTGGAATGTGCCCAGGGCTGTCTTCAGTCCCATTGGCATTCTCCTGTACTGATAATGTCCTGTATTAGTGGAAAAGGCAGTGTATTTATGTGACTCCTGATGTACTGGTGTTTGATAGTATCCACTGAGGAAATCGATCGTGAAAAATACATTATTTTCTGGTCCAGTATTCTGTAGGATGTCGTTTAGCAATGGCATGGGAAATCGGTCCGTGATTGTGTGATTGTTTGGTTTACGGTAATCTACTACCGCACTCCTTTCTCCATATCGTTTCGGCATTCCACGGGGAGACTGATGGCTCAATAATTCCAAGTTTTAACATTTCATCGACATACTGGTTTGCGAGTGTACGCTGAGATTGTGGGATTCGATAAGCCGGTACAAAAATTGGTGGTGTAACCGGGTGCTCGTTACTCTTGTGATTAATCAGGTTAGTACACCCTAATTGTTCTCCAGGTAAAGTTACGGTGTCCCTACGTTTTTCCAACAGGATTAACAAATCATTTTCTTCATGAAATTCACCTGAGTGAATTAAATTCACTTTTATGCTTTCTCTGTCCGTAGATTTTATCTCACTTGTGACTCCAGCTAAAACTATTTCCATTACAGGGGCGGGACATTTTTCAATATTAACTATACAAGTCCCCTTTTTCAACTGTACTTCCCCATTCATGTGATTAATTAGGAATATCTGAATTTGGCCATCGTCGTTCATCTGACATAATGCGTTTTCTACTGACAATCCTTTTACTTTACATAATTCTTCTAAGACAAGAACAGTACTATTCTGTAGTTTGATCTTCATGGTAACTTTCATATAGGTGTCTTGTGGTATAACTAAATCATTGGTGAGATGGGCGGGAAAAACTGATGAGACAGTACCATTACCTAGGTTTCTAGTCCTCGAGGCTGGGGGGGGGGGGGAGGTGAGTGGATCTATACACTCATCTGATTGTGTATATTTGTTTAAGCCTTTAATATTACCAATTCTTTTTGGTTCTGTTTTACTAATCGGTGAGGACTTTGATGGTATTTCCTCTATGAATTCATTATCAATGTTTTTTCCATTCATTTGTGGGAGCAAAGATATTTTCTCTGTTCTCATGCATCTTGAGCCCAGTAACATATGACCTTTAATTGTTAAGTTTTCAACGATATAAAAAATGCAGAGATTGGTCTTGTAGTTTCTGTGAAGCTAATGTTTAACCATATCATACTTTTTACTGCAATTTGTTTACCATCTTCCGTATATAAGTCTAAATCAGATTCTTCCAGAAAAGTTACTTTCTTCTTATTTCTAAAAATTCTATCTACTTTTTCTTGTGTAATTAAGTTCACTGGAGAACCTGTGTCATTTAAAATAAGGAAACGTTTTGATCCTCACATACAGCTGGTATCAAGATACACTCACTTCCCAACATGCCTCCTATGTGAATTTTAGACTTGTTTTTCTTTACGTTTGTTCGTTTTTTGTCGTGACTTGGCCTTTCCCTGGTTTGAAAATGGAAACTAATTTCTCTACTGTCTTGCAATTACTGGTCCAATGCCCTTGGCACCAATGATACCTACGGTATGGATCAAATCCTTGTGTCTTATGTTTGTCTTCTTTTGTTTTAATAAAGCATTCATTCTTTGTGTGTCCTGGTTTTGCACAATAATAACATAGAATGGACCTATCTCCTGACTGTGAGCTGCGAGATGACTTCCCATATTTAGTGGTGTCTGTGGTGCGAGATCTGCTCGGACTGCGCAGAAATTTATGAGACTGCCTGTGCCAGGTGTTTGGGATCGTTGCCTCGACATGTTTAGTTGTTTGCTCTGCCTGCTTTCGGGTCGCAATCGATTTTGTTCTCTGTTTGGGGCAGTTGTAGCTGTTTTCAGAGCTGATACTGTCTCAGGCACTCTCATTCTACTAGAATGTGATTGTGTTTCGATCACCCCTGCTTTGCTACACTGCATCTCTACCTCGTTCATTAAGTCTAGTAAGCACATACCTGGGGTGTACTTGATCGTCTTGGCGATCTTGAGGGTCCTATCAGGTAATTTACACAAGGCAGCTACATAACCAATGATGCCTATGACAAGGTCTGGGGATATCTTTCCATCTCCTGTTATCCAGTTTGAGTTTTCTAAGGTAGCTAATAATGTTCTTTAAATGGTGGAGACATCAGCAGTTATTTCGTTGAGCACATGATTTGTAGTGTGCTCCCTTACAAGATCCACAGTCTTATGTAATTCTGAGATTATACCTGGCAAATAGTTCATGCCTTCAGAAAATTTCTTCAAAAATTCAGTTTTAAACTCATCATATGTCTTAGCTCTGAGAAGCTTATCAGACTTAAGCAAGTCTCCTGCCGGGCACCTTTCCTGATTAATCCAAGAGGAAAAAATAGCAATTTTCTCTTGTTCATCTGTTATGTGCCTTTTTACGAAGATCTGTTCGCACTGATTGATCAATGAAACAACATCAGTACGATCGTTTTCTGTGCCAGAGAATTTGTTTATCCTCGTGATAAAATAAACATGAGGTGGGAATGTTTGATCTGTGGTATTGGTTGCGTTATTCATTTTCACTAGTTGCTTTGTTAATGCAACTTGGATTTGTTTATTGTTGTGTGAGGGAATAGTGGAATAGGTTTTCCCTGAATGATGAACTCTATTAAGTATATTTTCATGGGTATGCAAGGCAGAGACAAAGGCTTCACTCGCTACCTCAGAGGGGGTTTGCCGATCATCGTCATTATCATCTAGAATTGAGGTAATTGTTTCTTTGTCTTTAGTTTGCGGTGATTTGTAGGGTGGCTGTGTTGCCCTGGTTCTCTCCTAATTGTGTATCTGCAGTGGGCGCTAACTGTGTATCATCTGTTACTAACACGGGTGGATGTGAAAATATTCCGGTCATATCACTCAGCTAAAAAGAATTCATGTTGTTGAGGTATGGTGTTATGAAATACGTCTTTTGTTTATGTCCTAACTAAATAGATGAGTAAATGAGTTGTAATGAATGATAGATAATGAGATATAAGTGTACCTATATATATAAAAATAAGTAAAGGCGGCGATTGTACTTAATTTAAAGCACTGAGAAGCAATGAGTAAGTATAATAACACCCACTTGATACAGATGATGTCACTCAGAGAGGCGTGTTGACAGCAGATGTCGATCTCGGAAGATTAATTCAGAGTTGATGGAAAATCTCCCTCGCGGTAATTCTAGGGCTGTGTTGATGGACGATATTACTCTGGAAATTCCATGGCCTGATGATTTCAGTGTTGATTGTAGTGGTTAACAGCTGTAGTCATAGGCGAACCTCACCATAGAACGTTGAATACCCACTCAATACCGTTGGAAATAAATGAGTATGAGTAGGAGCTATGTGAATAAGAATAAGTAACGAGTAGTGGGTGAGAAGTGCTTGGTGTCAGTCACACGTTGACTGACGTGGCGTCGTCTCAGCAAACACGCATGGTGATGTCGTCTCAGCAGATACACATGGTGACGTCGGCTTCCCATACTGGTAGCTGTGGTAAGTAAATGAGTAGCGATGAGTAACTTGAGTGAGGAAAGGAGAGTACGATGCATTATAAATGTGGCTCTGGTATTTGCAGTGTCGTCTTGACCTCTGTGGACCTGCATCAGCGGTGGAGGTAGGGGGTCGGTAGGAGAGAGCGTTCGGGATCCAGTGCTTGTTGCTTTGTTCTTTCTTTTCGTTTACTTGTTTTGTTTTTTATTCTTCTTGCTGATACTTGAAGGTGCATGAAGAAGATTATAGAGTTGTCTTGTAGACTTGTTATTTATAGTTAATTGTAGAGCTTGTTGATCCTCACTCATAACTCGTCGTTGCTATTATATGCTCGATTGTGTTTCATTGATTGTAGAAACGATGGTTCGTAGGCCTAGAGCCGATCGTTACTGCCACCATTTATTATATGTGTCTCTTTGGTCTTGCAATATATAAGACTTGAGTTTTTGTTAAAAGTTATTGTGCTAATTGAAGAGCACGAGGAGTTAAAGATGAATACAGGGAGCTGATTTTGATTCATTATCTTCAAGGAAAGTCTAAGCTGAGCAGTGTATGTACTACACAGGGACGTAATTTACAAAGTGTCGTCGGACCCCTCTTCTTATTTCCTCTCTCCACTACCTGTCGGTTCTATGGTTACCCCCTTTCTGATCTCTGATTCCTTCATTCTCGTTTAGCAGGGGTCGTGTCACGTGGGCTATACTGTCGTGGAAGCTTCTAGAACTCTGTATGTCTGTGTGTATGTACTGCTTCTGAGGCACTTCTAGCATTCCTTCACTAAAGAGTTGCAAGCTCATTTCCTTTTGGTTGATTCTCGCAGACACACTTCCTATCTCACACCCTGGCTTGGTGAATCTATCGGTCTATCTATCCATCTGTCTATCAATCTGTCTATCTATCTATCTATGAGTTGTATTATTATAATATGGAGTCCTGACACTGGAAAGAGGTGAGGAGAGTAAGACAGGGTGGCAGTGAAGTTAACAGGGGAGTGAAAGATAAAAATGGTAGATTACTAATGGAGATGGGAGAAAAAGTGAGCAGATGGTGAGAACACTTTAAGGAATTGTTGAACATAGAGAATGTAAGTAATGCAAGTATAAGTGGCTGGGGAATGGCTGGGAGAAGGAGGGAGGTGAGAAGAAAGGAAGAAATCAGTAGGATAGAAGTTGTGGAAGCAATGAAGAAAGTGAAATTGGGGAAAGTCCCAGGAATTGATGGAGTGTGTAGTGAAATGCTGAAGCATGGGGGACAGATAGTAATAGAATGGATGTGGAAGATGTGCTGATTGTCCTGGGAGGAAGGTAGAGTCCCGGAGGATTGGAAGTCAGGTGTAATTATTCCCTTGTATAAAGGAAAAAGGGATAAAGAAGTGTGTGGTAATCATAGGGGCATTTGTCTTCTTAGTGTAATAGGAAAAGTGTATGGTAGGACACTTATTGGCAGAGTTAGGGAAATAATAGAGGGAATTAGTTGGAGAAGAACTGGGAGGCCTTAGGAAGGGAAGAGGTTGTGTAGATAAGATATTCATTCTTAGATCTTTTGTGGAAAAGTTTCTAGAGAAGGAAAAAAAGTTGTGTGTGGCTTTCTTGGATTTGGAGAATGCATATGACAGGGTGGATAGACAAGGATTGCGGAAAGTATTAAGAATATATGGAGTAGATGGGAAGTTGTTGAATGCTGTTAAGAGAATGTATGATGGTGCTAAGGCTGCAGTGCGTGTGGATGGTGAACTGAGTGAATTTTTCTCTTTGAAGCTTGGGTTGAAACAGGGATGTGTCATGGTTGTTCAATTTGTACATAGATGGGGTAATAAAAGAGGTACAAGGTAGGCCAGTGGATGTTGGAGTGACCCTAGTGAGAGAGGGTAGTGTTTGGAAACTCCTTGTACTGTTGTTTGCAGATGATACTTTGGTGTTAAGTGACGACGAAGGGGAGCTGCAAGGCTTGGTGGATAAGTTTGGGAGAGTGTGTAAGAAATGGAATCTAAAGGCGAATGTAGGGGAGAGTAAATTGAAGGTCTTTGAGAGAGGTGAAGTCAGTGAATGTACAACGAGGGTGGATGGTGAGGAAATGGAAAGTGTGAGTACGTTTAAGTACGTGGGGAGTGTCATGAGTAAGGATGGAATTTTGGAGGGTGAAGTGCTTGAAAGGGTACAACAAGGAGGAAAGGTTGCTGGTTCCTTGAAAGCAGTGATAAGAAACAGGGAAGTGAGCATGGAAGTGAAAAAGTTTCTACATGATAGTATTGTGATACCAACTCTAACGTATGGAATTGATACTTGGACGTTGTTGGAAGGACACAAGTCAAGAGTGAGAGCAGTGGAAATGAATTACTTAAGAAGACCCTGTGGAGTCACATGGAGAGACAGGCTGACAGATGAGGATAAAAGAGTGTTATGGTGTGGATGTTGATGTGATAGGAAGCTTTGGGAGGAACACACTGAGGTGGTTTGGCCATGTGGAGAGGATGGAGGGTGAGAGACTGATGAGGAGAGTGTATGTGAGTGAGGTGAAGGGGGGACAAGGAGGGGGAGGCCGAGGATGAGATGGAGGGATGGAGTGGAGAGGTATATGAGAGAGGGGGGTGTGAGTTGGGAGCAGGGCAGTGAAATGGCGGGGGATAGGGCGACGTGGAGGCGATTTGTTTGTGGCCACCCCATATGGGATTAAGGCGTCTGGCAATTGACAGATAGATAGATTGTTTTCATGATTCGTTTTCATTTGTTTAGTATCCGTCCTCTCCTCGGAGGAGCTTGGGGAAGGGTATTGTTTTCACTTGGTTTGTCTGTCTGTCTGTCTGTCTGTCTGTCTGTCTCTCCTTTTAACAACTTTACGTGATAACTACTGGTGTGATTTTAACTAGAATTACAGGGATGATGGGCTATGACCTTCTGAGAGCCTGGTTGACTTTTTGGCTAAATTGAGCCAAGGCCCAGGCTGTAGGCCCAAAAGATTTTTAAAAATGTAAATAAAAATCGTTTTTTCGCCACAACTCCTTTCACATTTGTCATATCGACATGAAACCAAAACCTAAAGGAGCATCTTTCAAATCTGCATCCTATAACATGCCTCGTTACATCAGGGGAGGGGGGGTCACCCACTAGTTAGCGGTAGAGGGTCAATGTCAGGTGGGTCGGGTCTAAAATTTCGAATTTGCATAAAATCGTCAATTTTCGCACTATTTACTCCAGATTTGATATGTGACGTCAATGACTAGATATCCTTTTGTGTTTATACGTCAACACTAAAATGACTGCCGGGGAAGGGTTTGCTGTGTCTTGGCAGCGCTTCTTATATATTTGCATACTTTTACTTATTTGTGTACTTTTACTTATTAATTGACTTGCATTCATTTGTTTGAGCTTATTTAGTTACATATATTTAGCAAATTTTTTTTACTGATTTATTTATATATATGTATTTGTCCGTATTAATATCCTTTTGTTTTATTTATTTACTTCTTATTTACGTTATATTTGTTGTTTTATTTATTATTTTACTCATTTATATACATATTTTTATTTATCTTCATTTCTTTATCTATTTATTTATTTATCTATTTTATTTCCTTGTTTGATTTTCACTTGTTTTTATTTATTTATTTAGATGCTTACTTATTTTTTCCTTGCCACAAACATTTGATCGATTATTATCTATTTACCACGAGATGTCTCCACTATACTGAAACAAGCAGTCAGTTGGTAACAAGGATATGGGAATGTAATACGCCATCGTCATCATTGTTTTCAAAGTGAGCTTTTCATATCGTCTAAAAACAAAAAATACATGAATATGTACGAGTTATAAAAAAAAGAAGAAGGAAAGAAAGAAAGAAAGAAAGACTTCATTATACATATTGAGTAAAAAACTCTTGCCTAAGAGAAGGCAGTATGAAAACACATATGAAATACTTACAATGAAGGAAAATTAAGTTAAAGGGAAGAGTCAGGAGGCTCGTATTCTGGACGGGTAACGAGGCTCCCTAGCATCTTTTCCTTAGCTATTTATTTTACAAATTACCGGTTAACATCCTTTTTTTTTTTCTTTTTTGGCTTTTTATACCTTTTCAGTGTCGCCATACATTGCATGGATATAACACAAACGTATAAAGTAAAGGAGGAGAATCAGAAAAAAAACGGTAAGGAAGAGGTGTTAAAAAGTTTCTTTACCGTACGAGAATACCGTCCAGGGAAATGATGACATAGGAAAAAAAGAAACAAAGAAACTACAAAAGAAAAAAAAAATAGCTTTGTAATAATGTAATCTGAAATTGCCTTTGATACACATTACAATTCCGATGCCAGCTTGTCAATTTTCCTACACACTTATTTTTTACCAATTTCAAAACCATATTTGCTAAATAATTTTCTGCTTTCAACATTTAAAATGTTTTCCTCCCTGAAAGAGCTTAAGTGTTATTTAATTTTCTAATACACTGTTTCTCTGACCTCATATCTCAATAATTTCCTACATGCTATTGACGTTTTTTGAACTCATATCTCAGTAATTTTCTACTATACTTTATTGACCATTACTTTGAACTAATTTCTGATATTTTCTGTTATACATTATTGAACATTGCTTTCATCTCGTATCTCTTTAATTTTTTGCTCTACTTTATTGACCATTGCTCCGAATTCATGTTTCAATTTTTTCCACACTTTATTTTTCGCCCTGCCTGTTAGTCCCCGACAGCGGCAGTCATAATTTCTTTCTTGAGCTTACCTTGCTTTATTTTCTAAGGCTCATACTGCTTTCATAATTGTATGTTCATTATTTGTTGTTAGCCCCATTGCTTAAGAAACGAAGAAAGTAAATGTATATAAATGTTTCCCCCATTAGTAAATATGTGTAACATTTTAACTGTGCTGTTAAATAAGCTTTGATAGTGTCATTCTTTTCATATTCTCACTATTCATATCTGACTCCAGCATCTCAGTTGATCCCTGTACACCCTGATGCAGAAGAACACACACACACACACACACACACACACACACACACACACACACACACACACACACACACACACACACACACACACACACACCAGAGAGAGAGAGAGAGAGAGAGAGAGAGAGACAATCGAACTCTAACCTTTTACTGTCACTGAAATAAAAAACAACAGACAGTATTTCAGAATTTAACATTTAAAATGGAACATGCGACTTCGTACTCTTTTACATATTTTGCAGCGTTTGTCATGCCAATATCGACATACGTTTTGTGTATCAACTCAAAGCATTAAACTTATACAAAGTGTCACCGTCCATGTTAGTAAATTCATAGAAATATCGAGAGATCAACATGTAAAATGTATACATTTACTCGTATCTTAGCCTCTACGGGGAGAAGGGACCGCTCCTCACCTCACCACACCACACGAAGATCAACTGCGCCATGCAATCCAGCGACATCCGCAGCAGGGTCCCACAGCAAAGCTCGTTTACCCCTGACGGATCATAATGGACCCGTCCCCTTCCCCGCAGTTGACACATCAGCTGTTTAGTGAATATATGTATATATATATATATATATATATATATATATATATATATATATATATATATATATATATATATATATATATATATATATACTGTGTGTGTGTGTGTTCATCCAAGTTACAGCAGCTCTTATGTCATCATTTCCCTTCTTTTTACTGTATTTCTCCACAGAAAACCTCTTCATCGTGGTGTTGTTCCATATTTTGACAGTACTGGTATTACTTCTATCAGCATTTCTGATTGGTATTGCCTTTTAGCCAAATTGTTATATTTAGAAGAGCATCCAGTTCCAGACAGTCGCAGCATTTTCCTTCGTCCATTCACAAATCTTGAATGCGGGGATTTATTTAAATTTATGTTAAAATATATATATATATATATATATATATATATATATATATATATATATATATATATATATATATATAATCTCGTCAATTCTGTATCATCCATGTGTATTTTACTCTTGTCTTTCAGTTTATTTTTTGGCGACTTGAACTTGGAACACCTTGATTAAAACACGTTCTTTGTTTTGTATGGAGGAAGCTTTTTAATGCTGTCACACTTAACTTCACTGGGTTTCTATAATCATCAGTCCGCTTTTAAAGCTGTGTTAATATAAACATTTGTAAATTTAATTCATATAATATCTTTAACCTATAACCTTGGTAAGTGTGTCCTGATCAAGATCGGTATTAACTAATCGGTTCTTCAGGTATGGACTTCGACGTTATGAGTATGATCGTGTATACAGTTATGGTGCCAAGTTACATCAGTGACTTTAGCACTGTGTACTAAAATATCTTCAATTTATGATTTGCTTAATTTTTCAGTCTTTACCTTCTTGCTACTAGTCGTGAAAGATCAGATTAAGATGACTTAAGAGTAATTACAACACAGATCAATGGACTAATACAACGTACGCACGCACATACCCAAGCACAGCAAAGAAGCACGCATGCAAAACCGCACCCAAGCCGGTGTCTGTATTTAATTCGTTAATGGACGGTGTATGCTCGGAAAAACTCTAAGTCACTCCATTAATTACCGGAGTTGGATGAGACCTGCATATACGCTCTGATTTTTTTTTTTTTTTTACATTATTGTCTCGAATAATATTTACTTTAGGTTGAAGTCTTGTGTGTCTCCCCCCCCCCCCACGCTGCACAACGCCGATGTTGATGAAAAGCCATTTATACTTTAACCTTTTCCTTACGAGCTTCAACCCTTTCCTTATGAGCTTCAACCCTTTCCTTATGGGCTTCAACTCTTGACTTATGAACTTCAACCCTTGACTTATGAGCTTCAGCCCTTGTCTTATAAACCTCAACCCTGTCCTCATTAGCTTTAACCCTTTCCCTATAAGCTTCAACCCTTTCCTTATAAGCTTCAACCCTTTCCTTATAAGCTTCAACCCTTTCCTTATCAGCTTCAGCCCTAGACTTATAAGCTCCAACCCTTTCCTGATGAGAGGTCTCCCCAACGCTAAATGAAATCGCCTAACAGTGACAAGAACAAAATTAAATACGCATAAAGTATTGAAGTACTTATTTAAAGTTATTTCCAAATACTTCACTACAAGTAAAGTAATTAATGTGAATAAAATCATTCGGATCCGGGAAGAAAAATGAGTAAATGAATAAACAAATAAATACATGACTCGACAATAAAGATTTTAATGCACATGAAGCAATTTTAGAGAGAGAGAGAGAGAGAGAGAGAGAGAGAGAGAGAGAGAGAGAGAGAGAGAGAGAGAGATAAAGAAGTTGTATGCCGCTTGCATGGATTTAGAGAAAGCATATGACAGGGTGGATAGACAAGGATTGTGGAAAGTATTAAGAATGTATGCAGTAGATGGGAAGTTTTTGAATGCTGTGAAGAGTATGTATGATGGTGCTAAGGCTGCAGTGCGTGTCGATTGTGAACTGAGTGAATTTTTCTCTTTGAAGGCTGGCCTGAAACAGGGATGTGTCATGTCTCCATGGTTGTTCAATCTGTATGTGGATGGGGTTATAAAAGAGATACAAGGTAGGGCAGTGGATGTTGGAGCAGCCCTAATGAGAGAGGGCAGTGTTTGGAAATTCTCTTTACTGTTCTTTGCAGATGATACTGTGTTGTTAAGTGAAGACGAAGAGGAGCTGCAGGGCTTGGTGAATGAGTTTGGAAGAGTGTGTAAGAAACGGAATCTAAAGGTGAATGTAGGGAAGAGTAAATTTGTAGTATTCGAGAGAAATGAAGTCACTGAATGTACAGTGAGGTTGGATGAGGAGGTAATGGAAAATGTGAGTGCGTTAAAGTACTGTACTTGGATAGTGTGATGAGTAAGGATGGAAGTTTAGAGAGAGAAGTGCTTGAAAGGGTACAACAGGGAAGAACGGTTGCTGGTTCCTTGGAAGCAGTGATAAGAAACAGGGAAGTGAGCATGGAAGTGAAAAAGTAACTAAATGACGGTATTGTGATATCAACTCTAACGTATGGAAGTGAAGCTTGGACATTGTTGGAGGGACATAAGTCAAGACTGAGTGCAATGGGAATGAGTTTTTTGAAAGAAACATGTGGAGTCACATAGAAAGACAGACTGACAAATGTGAAAGTGAAGAAGCGTTGCGGTGTGGATGTGGTTGTGATAGGAAGCGTTAAGAGAAACACACTGAGGTGGTTTGGCCATGTGGAGAGGATGGAGAATGAGAGACTGACGAGGAGTGTATGTGAGTGAGGTGGAGGGGGAGAGGGAGAGGGAGGCCAAGGATGAGATGAAGAGATGGAGTGCAGAGGTATATAAGAGAGGGGAATGTGAGCTGGGAGCAGGGCATTGAAATGGGGGGGAGGCAGGGCGACCTGGAGGCTATTTGTTTGTGGCTACCCCTTATGGGATTAAGGCGTCGGCAATAAATAAATAAATAAATATATATATATATATATATATATATATATATATATATATATATATATATATATATATATATATATATTGAGAATTCATTTACAGTTTCACTTTCACACTGAACACAAAAGAGCGATGAAAACCAAAACTCCCCAGTTACGGTATAGTCAATTTTTTATTATTATTACTTTTTTTTTTTTTTTTGCATCAACTGGTATGTAGCAGATCAGTGAAAGGAGACACTGTGGGTATTTCGGAGAGTCTGGCCATCTCGATGATTAAGGAAGCTCCCTAACATATATTCTAAAACAATTTATTTTGCTTATTACACCTTGCCATCCTCTTCTGTGTGTTTTTTTTTTTTTTTTTATGTGTCCGACTCTGGGCATAGGCTTCACAGCCTGCTATCAAGGCCCAGCAGTCCTCCTACATACCATACACCTCTACATGTCACCACTTCGGCGCTAACACCCACCGTCCATATTGAAAACATGCTAGGGCTGTCTCATACAGGACTGGTGTATTTTTATTAGCGGGGGTATTTTTACGACATGTCGGCGGGTCTTCTGGTAGATCAGTAAAGCCTGATTTAATGAAATTCAAATCCTTAAACTGTTCCCTGCCCCAGCCGGGATTCGAACCTGGGTCCGTAAGGACTGCAGGCCACCTCTAATATCTCGGCATACATAACACACACAACAATATTAACCAGCCACATCCAACAGTAAATGAAGTCAAGCTCTAACCTGCTTCTCTCTCTCATTCAGTGTCTCTTATGCACACTCCAGGAGCAAAGAAATGCATCGTGTTCATGCTTTCGGATCACATGCTTTTTGCTATTTTACAGGGTGGTCTGCAAATATTGATTCACTGGAAACTCAAATAGCAGTACAGTATCTTTTGTCTCAGTTGGCTATACTCATTTAACTCTAACTTGTCAGAGATTATCGTTCATTTGCTGCTTATTCCACATAGCCCAGTGGCACAGAAATACAATGCCACAGGTCTGCAGCCTTCCCACGACACTTCGTAACTAGCATCATATTGCATTGTTAATCTATTTTGCTGTAACTTAGAACTGAAGATAGGGAGATGGTAGTTTTAGACCAAGTTAAAGTAAGACAGTGCAGTGTGGATCCGGTTGTGACATTTGGAGGAGGAAATGAATAAATAATGCAGGGTAGATACTGATAACACTGAGTCGTTCCCAAAGCACACAAGAAGTCTCCCGGGGAAGTGGAGTGGAGCTTTATATAAGGATCTCTTTGTATTTATCTTTACAACTCGTGGTGTTTGGTGCAGAGATTTTTCCTTAGTCATATCTTCATATTGGGTAAAGTTTTCAGAGACAGAACCTTTGTCTCAGAGATAATTAGCCCGCCACATCCCGACAGATTTTTCACCAATGATCCCCCTCAATCCTGGCAGATTTTCGATTTTTTTTGGGGGGGGGCTAAAACCTCCGCTTTTTATGAGAATCATCGAAAATTCAGAAAGAAAGTGCTCAATTGAGTTTAGAAATATGGTAGAAGTAAGAGTACCTTTACCTTGTTACCGTGTTCTCTCAGGCCAGGCTATGGGAGGGGTAGCTATTTCAAACCATTCATAACTGGTTAGATATTTGTTTATTTGGTACGAATTTATATGTAGTACAAGAGTATATTGGTCTTCAGACAATATTATAGGCGATATAAGCATTGTTCACTAACCAAAAACATCAACATATGGCACATTCTTTTAGGATGTTACTGCCTCATCACTTCTGCTTGTTTCTTCTTCTGGCTTATTTCTTCCTTTCTCCTCCACCTCAGGAAACACTTTCGCCTTGAAGTTCATCATTGGAGTGACCATGGTGCGACATGTCTTTCCTGGCCAGGTCACTGCTAACAGGTGAGTTGCCGAGAAAATGGCGTGCGGGGGGGAAGGGGGCTCAGGTGAGGCCAGGCATTATCCCCACCTGGCGTTGGGTAAAGGAAGGTCTCCCACATATACCTACCAAAAATCACCCGTGAAACTTGAAAAATGTGCAAATGACGAACCTCACAATTACAAAACGTATGGATACGTCGTCGGGTGTGACTGCGACAAAACGTGGTGACGTATCCATACGTCGTTGGGACGCCTAGGGTTAGGTATGGCGAGGCAGTGCTGACAACGGTAGTTCCTGGGAAGACACACATGTTTCTTAAAAGGAACATACAGATCTACCAAAATACCCCACCTGTGAGATTCTGACAACTGATGAATAATTTTGTCTTCTTCACACAGACTGACAGGCAGCACCACTGCTTCTACCACTGCCACTTTAACACTACCACTGTCTACAGCACCATCACTTTAATATCCACCTCGACATGCATTAAATCTTGTTTTACAGTTAACAAACTTTTCTTGTGTTTCTCCCTAATAACGTCCTCATCTCCATCTTCAGTCCTGTAAGTGTTAATATATGGAATTTGCTTTAGAAAACAATCTTTACCTCTGCCAAGAAGGTTATGTTTTCACCCCTGTCCATTTGTTTGTTTGTTGGTTGATTATTTTGTGAGCAAGATTACACAAAAACTACTGGATGGATTTCCACGAAACTTGGTAGAAAAATGGGCCTTGGTCCAAAATAGACTCCATTAAATATTGGTGCAGATCTGGATAAAGGTGCAGATCCAGGATTTTTTTTTTTCACTTTCTTTAACATTGCGAGATAGGGCGCTTTTCGACATTTTCATAAAGTTATCAGTGAATATTGCATGGGTCTTGATGAAAAAAAAATCAAATATATTTGGATGTTGGTATATACGAATGTTCACAGTTTGGCGCGGATCCATATAAAATTCTGGATCTAGTGGATATAAATATCCTTTTATAGAGGGGTAGTCTTTTTCCAGCTGCTGTACAGCAACAAATAGGACTTGACTAACAAATAGGACTTGACTGAATTAAAAGGAACCACATGTTGGGCCTTGGCGGAGGTATGCGCTCTATGAGTGCCATTCTAGTTGTTACTGAAATTACTATTTTTCAAATGAAGCATTAAAGTACATCACAACATAATAAACCTTTCCACAACATCATTACTAAGTTATGATAACTGTAATGGTTTTTGAGTACTGTATTCTCCTATATACATTTTGATGTTTTTTATGACGAATATAACCACCGAAATGAATGGTGAACTGCATCATTTAGTAAATCCTGGAAGGATGTAGGCGCGGAAGTTACGTCGTTCTAGTTATTTTTAACTCAAAACATTCCCTAGCTGGATCCATTATGCTCTAACTTGGCCTACAATTAACGTCTCTCCGTCTTGAATGCTGAGTTGAAAAGATGGCTGACACCAGAATATGCTGGTAATCGCGAAGAAGTGTGTATTATGGAAGCAGAGCCATAGCATTATGTTATTCTGGCACTAAGAAACGTGAAATAAACTGCAAAAGGACACAAATTTGGTCAAAGTTAAGGTAAAAACACTATAACCATTTCTACCATCAAGGAATTTTAGAGTATTCTGTATAGTGATGTGAGGTTGACACTGACACAGAAGCCTAGATAGTGTAATGTCTATCTGTCTATCTATATACCTAGGCTGCTTCCCCCAAAGAAAGGGAGGTAGCCGAGACAGGACGACACACTCCCAGTTTACTCATCCACACACACACACACATTCATTCGTATCTTAGCCCCAAGGGGAAAAGGGACAGGTCCTCACTACACCACATCGCACGAGGGTCAACTGCACAGTGCAATCAGCAACATCTGCAGCAGGGCCTGACAGCAGAGCTGGTTTACCCTGCCACATCATAATGGACCCATCCCCTTACCCACACCTGACCTGATCGCTGATCAGACCAAATGCGGGAGAATATCCCCGTGGGACAGCGTCACCATTATTAATTCACAATTTCTCTCCAGTCATTCCTATCACGTGCAGCCACTCTTACTTGCTCAACAGACATCCTTCTCGCATCCAGCACTCTCTTCACACTGTCCATCCATCCTATTCGTGGTCTTCCTCTCAGCCTTACACCTCTCACATCCGATCCAGTTATCTTTTTCATCAATCGCTCATCATCCATTCTCTCCATATTTTTTTTTTTTTTTTTTTTTTTTTTATGTGTCCGACTCTGGGCAAAGGCTTCAGGGCCTATATCTCGGGGGCAGTAGCCTATCCCAAGGCCCAGTAGTCCTCCTACACCTCCACATGTCACCACTTCGGCGCTAACACCCACCGTCCATATTGAATACATGCTAGGGCTGTCTCATACAGGACTGGTGTATTGGTATTAGCGGGGGTACTTTTATGACATGTCGGCGGGTCATCTGGTAGATCAGGAATGTCTGCTTCTATGAAATTCAAATCCTTAAACTGTTCCCTGCCCCAGCCGGGATTCGATCCTGGGTCCATCAGGACTGCAGGCCGCCTCTCTACCGATTCAGCCACCGCCTCCCCCCAAATGCCAAAACCATCGCAAAATTCTCTGCTCAACTCAATCAACCACCTCCCGCATAACTACAGTTCCCCTTTGCACTTCATCATTTCAGTTCTCACTCGATCTATAAGTATTGATCAACACATACTCCTCATACACCTCATCTCCATTACGTTCAAACTTTTCCTCTCTTCTGCACCCATATTCCATGTTTCAGCCACATATAATGCAGTCGGTACCACTACACCCCCATACAGCCTTCTCTTTACATCTACACTAAGCAAACGACATCTACTCACTTTTTTTTTTATTCCTCCCAGCACCATTTTTTACTTCATTCATTCTAAAATTCACTTCTGTATCTATTCTTCCATCCATAGCAACATGTGACCCTAAATACTTAAAACACTCTACCTCCTCAAGTCATCATTCAAAACTATATTCATCCTCCTACTATCTACCAACCTCGTACACTTCATCACTCTACTGTTATTCTCATTTAATCTCAATTTCCTCCTTTCACACACCCATCCAAACTCCTCAAAATCTTTCCTCCGAATCAGCCACCAGTGCAGTATCATCTGCAAACAGCAGCTGATTCAGATTCCACTCTATCATCAGCATTCACCAGATTCAAACCTCCACCTAACACTCTCGCATTTACTTCCCTTACATCACCATCCACATAAATATTAAACAACCAAGGCAACATCACACATCCCTGCCGCAGCCCCACTCTCATGGAAAACCAAACACTCACAGTATATCCAACTCTTATACACACTCTACTGTATACAATAAAACTTTTCACTCCTTTTAGCAACCTATCATCAAGTTCATACAATCTCAAAACATCCAGACAGCCTTCCTATCAGTTCTGTCATATGCTTTCTCTAAATCCATGAACGCCCAAAACACATAGTTACCTATCGCTAAATACTTTTCACACACCTGTCTCACAGCAAACACCTGATCCACACATCCCCTCCTTCTCCTGAAGCCACACTGCTCATCACCAAACACTCCCTCTGTACCCTTTCTAACTCAAAATAACACTCTACCGTACACCTTAGCTACGACACTCAACAGACTTATAACCCTAAAGTTAGTACATTCATACTTATCACCCTTACCTTTATACAACGGAAGCGCACAAGTACTTGGCCAGTCAGCTGGCACCATACCTCTCACAAAACACACATTCAACAATCTTATTAATCAGTCAAGAATAGTCTCTCCATCACCTTTCAGGTATTCCACAGCACACCCATCCATACCTGCAGCTTTCCCTGTTCTCATCTCCTTTACTGCCTCCTGCACTTCCTTCATCGTGATCAAAGAACCATTCACCCCTCCCAACACATTTATTCCTTACACCCTTCTATGTGCCACAGTCTCAGCCTCCTTTTCCTCCTCTGCATTTAACAGTCTTTCAAAATACTCTGCCCATCTCTTCCTTACTGCATCCATCTCAGTTAACATCATTCCATTCTCTGCTTTTACTAGCTCTTCCTTCTCAGACTCTCCCTTTCACACCCTTTTCACTTCCTTCCAAAACATTTTCTTGTTCTGTTGAAAATTCTCAGTCAACAGCCCACCCCACTTCTCATCTGCTGCCACTTTAGCATCACACACAGCTCTTCTCGCCCTATTCCTCTTTTCCTTATACCTCTTATATGACACCTCATCCTTCCTCTGCAGCCACACTTCATATGCACGTCTCTTCTCGGCCACAGCCATACTTACTTCCTCACACCAACATTCACTTCCTTTTCTTACACCACCACCCACTCGTCTCACACCACACACCTCTTCTGCATGCTCCACCACAGCACCTTAAACAAGTGCCATTCCTTCTCCACA